>NW_012116166.1:3211716-3282615 GCF_000951035.1 Colobus angolensis palliatus
AGGCGGATCACGAGGTCAGGAGATCGAGACCATCCTGGCTAACATGGTGAAACCCCATCTCCACTAAAAATACACAAAAAATTAGCCAGGCGTGGTGGTGAGTGCCTGTAGTCCCAGCTACTTGGGAGGCTGAGGCAGGAAAATGGTGTGAACCCAGAAGTTCGAAGTTGCAGTGAGCTGTGATCGCACCACTGCACTCCAGCCTGGGCGACAGAGTGAGGCTCCATCTCAAGAAAAAAAAAAAAAAAAAACCGTCAGTCAGGTGTGGGGTGGCTAACTCTGATCCTGGCTACTTGGGAGACTAAGGCAGGAGACTGTCCTGAACCTGGGCCTTCAATGCTGTAGTGAGCCATGATTGTGCCCCTGCACTCCAGCATGGGTGTCAAAGGGAGACTCGGTCTCACACACACACACACACACACACACACACACACACACACAAAAAGAGAGAGAGAGAACGGTTCTGTGTGCAGATTGCTAAGACAGCAGAGTCGAGTTCACAGCCTGGAAGCAGCAACTTACAATGATGAACAAGGAGAGGTGGTGGTGTGGATGGCAGAGAGAGGCATGTTCATAAAAGGAGAAAACTGCCAGTAGTGGAGGGCTGTCTAGAGAAAAAGGCAAGGATGAAAGCAGACCATGCTCAAGGCATTTCAGGAGGATAGTGAAGTCAGGAGGCATCCCAGGATGACCCAGGCACTGTAGGGAGTGACTGAGAAGAAAGACAGTCCCAACAGAAGATGCCAACAACTCTTTCAACAGTGAGAGGGTTGGAGGAGACTCTGCAGCTAAAGGAGGGAGGTGGGACGGTGGGGAGGGGGAATAGTTTTCAAATGATGGAAATAAACACAACAGTGGACCACAATGTTCACAGAGGACATAACATCTCTTCATCTCTGCTTTAAATATGGAAAATGAGTCTCAAGGAGGTAAAAAAAAAAAAAAAAAAGTTCAGTTTCACTTAACCCATTGATATGGTTTGGTTGTGTCCCCACCCAAATCTCACATTGAACTGTAACTCTCATAATTCCCATGTGTTGTGTGGGAGGGACGTAGTGGGAGATAACTGAATCATGGGGACAGTTTCCCCCATCCTGTTTTCGCGATAGTGAATAAATCTCACGAGATCTCATTGTTTTATAAGGGATTTCCCCTTTTGCTTCGCACTCACTTCTCTCTTCCCTGCCACCATGTAAGACATGCCTTCCACCTTCTGCCGTGATTGAGACCTCTGTAGCCAAGTGGAACTGTGAACCCATTAAACCTCTTTTTCTTTATAAATTACGCAGTCTCAGGTATGTCTTTATCAGAAGCATGAAAATGGACTCATACGCCCAAACTGGCTTCAGTCTGTCTCTCTTTGGAGCAATCTATCCATGGCATAATATTTCTTAACAGTGTTTGTAGTCACAAATATCCATCTTTCCATGGCTACCAAGCTAGATCAAATTCTTCCATAGGGTTCCTTGCCACCGTTTCATTACAGCCCTTTCTCAAGATCACTTTTCAGGGTGCAAGAATCCCAGGAAGGGGTAATTGCAATCGAAGTTTGTGGATGGATCTGGTGTCAGATGTCTCCCTCTGACTTAAGGCAGGAGACTGAAGGCACTGGGCACCTGGGGTAAAGCAGAGGAAGGGCCCAGAAAGCGGACAAGACAGACAGCCACCAAAGATGCAGTGCCACTGGAGTATTACCTCGATGGGACTTGCAGTAATGACACCCACGTTATGGTTCCTTCTTTTGTCCTTTGATGCCTTGGTGAAGTTGGGTCAGTGCAATGCTAGCAGCCTTCTCCAGAGGTCAGGGGATCTGCCAGGATGGGAGCAGAGAGTGAGTACTAGGCCCAGGCAAAGCCATACAGTGGGCTGGGCTGTGACCTACATGTCCATCTGTGGCTCACCTAGGGACAGCAGCTGTGGTTCATGAGCGAATGGGAATATTGCAGTCCTCACATCTTGCAGAAATCCATCCTCTGCTTGTTCTCCATGCTGATTCAGGCTACAAAGAGCTTTGTCACCAAGACATGGGAAGATTGTGCAAGAGCGTGAAACAGAAGGACCACAAGGCTACAAGCAAAAACAAAGCCAAAATTCAACCACAGCAGAAAATCAACTGCTAAACTCTAAGAAAGGCTAGATCCCAGTGTGTGCTCATTGTCTCTGGAAGAATATATCTCTTCCCTGCTTGAAAATGCCCTGCCTCCCTGACCCTCTCCTACAATTAACTTTACTGCAGAGGCAATGGAGTGCGGGAAGAAGTGATGAGACACAGAGGCAACACTGTAAACTGAGTAAATCCCTGATGCCACAGAGACAAGGTGGAAATGGTGGCACCGTGATGGCAAGGTGACTTAGCAAATGCAGAAGGCAACAGGCTGGCTTCATCCAGCAACAATCACACTGGTATCTGCCACAAAAAAGTAGGAAGGAAAATCGGGACTTGATCCGAATAAATCTATCAAATATCAAGTTTGGCATGAATAAAAATGCACCTAGTGTAACATTGACTTTTGTATATCTGAACTCCAAACCTAACCAGCTGGAATACCCTATTTTAAGTAGCATCCCATTCGACCTTCCAAAAGCAAGGCAAGTTTTAGCAGGTTGGAAGTCAGTGCCTTAAACAGTATCTTCTTCTCTGGATGCAAATGAGAGAAGTACTGATCTGCTCCACAGAAGAAAAAAAAACAGAACTAAGCCCCAAAAGCCAGACTCACAAAAAAATCAGTGTGATGGTTTCACTATCTAAAGAGTTATTGGCAAGTTAGTGGTCCATGTCCTGTGACCACATCAGTTCTGCTTTACAAAGAATGTGTCAGTCCTACAGTCTTCACAGCTAGGAAGTACCGGGTGGTTATAGCCCATCAGAGTGCACGTGAGCTTGGGCAGTGGGCTTGGTTTCTGTCCAGGTTTTAAAGCTCATAATGAATGATGGTTGCCAATATGGGCTCAGACAGACCTGAGTCAGATTTCTACTCTGGGGCTTGGAAGCTGTCAGGAACTTGCTCAGTCCTCTCCCCTCCCACCATAGGCCTGTGACTCTGCCCTGGCTTGAAGGACTTTGTTACAGGCAGATGAGATAACAGCTGCAGACCTCTTGGCTCCGTGTCTCTTCCCTCGTAGTTGCTCAGTAGCTAAGTAGATACCGGTTCTATTTTCCTCTGAATTTTCCTTACAATTTAATCATTAGCACGGGTCTCTCCAAAGAGCAATTTATGTTAAAGAATAATTTTAAGCCATTCAATTTGATTTTAATAGTCATAACTAGGCTGTGTCTAGTTTGTGATTTTCAAAGAAAACCAAACAGAAACACACCATTTAAAATGAGTTAAGCTGAAATGAGTCAATGAGTTAAGTTAAGTTGGATACATTTTGTATGTCATAGAAATGATGGGCAGGAACCAAGCTGTGGTAGGTTAGGGATGAGGTTAGAGACTAGAAAAGAAAGGAGAGTGAAGGCTGGGGTTCTGGTTTGGGAGAGAAGAAGGCTATTTTCAAGGTAGCCAAGGGGCTTAAGGAAATAAGACCATCTCCCTGCTATGCCCTGGGCCATCTTCCTCTGCCCATCAGTCCTGCTTGGGCCAGGTGGGCAGGATGAGGGTCCTTCACTCATCCATGGAGTCACTGTAGTCCCTCCAGCTGAGCTCTTCTACCCCACCCAGCTTCTCCTAAAACTACCACTTGAGACAAAAGGAAAACATGATTTTCATCCAGATGAATGTGGTGTGTGTGTTTTTTTAACTGTTGCTGAATGTCACATCAGAAATTAGAAGACCTAAAAATTAATTTTTACCGAACATACTCACTTCATTCTTTCTTGCTGCATTCATCTTTTCTGTCTCATTCTGCTCTCACTTCCTGAACAAGAGGAGAAATATTAGATCCTTCAGTTTTAAAAAGTAAAAAGCCACGGACAGAAGCATGCCCTTCTCCTTTGGTTCTTAGCATTCTGGAACGCACCTGTGTTAAAATATGAAGAAATAAAACAAATATAAATTATGCATTTTCCAACTTAATTTAAAATGCATTATGCTCTGCTTTGTTCTCTGGAATTAGTCTTATTAAGGGGACAGATCTGTATGGATTAATTTTAAGTCAGTTTATTCACTTCTTTGTAATTCAGTGGCAAGGATTTTTGTCCCCAGGCATCAAATTAATTTATTTTTTTTTACTGTAAGTAACACATACAAAATATAGACCTCTTTGTGTTATTTCTTTGTTTACCTGGCATGCAACATATTCTCATATTACGCTTTCACCAAATCTTAAATCTTCTCCCTTTAAAGAACAAAACTTTACCTATGATTTTTAAAGCAATGTAACCTTTGTCACAATATTGGGGTTGAACACAATAATAGCATTATTCTCTGGTTGTATTCATTTCTATTAGAGATCTTCATGGCCTCCCTCCAACCCAAACTCAAGAAGACCATCCCCCAAGCCCCTACCTCCTCAATAATTTTGTCAACATATGAACTGATATTTTACGGCTATTTAAAATAGGTACCAAGTCATCATTCTTAAGTATTGTTTTAGTACAATAACTCTTTGTTCTGCTTCGACATTTTAAATCTTTATATTTCCCCCCAACACGGAGCAAGAAAATCGTCTGCATTCTTAATTAGTCTTCTTTAAACAAAATATCCTTTCATATGCACTAATAAAGACTAAGGAGCCTTCCCCTCTTGTTTAAATAACTGCTTGCTGTAGTATAAAATTGTAAGAGACACGATGCAGATCAAGTTGCGGGCTTGAAGTGGGGAAGAGGAACAAGCCGTGCCATAATAAGCAGATTTTAATGATTTACTATAAATCAGCATTTTTGCCCTGTCAGTGAGATTGAAGAGGCAGACAGCTCCTCACATGTCTGCCGAGCAAATGCCTTCCTGATGAATCATGTGCACTGAATCACTGATCACAACATTCAAACGGCACATCCAAATAATGAGGGAAACATATACACAGGCTCCCGATGGCGGCTCCAAGGCAGCAGGAATGTATGTTTTCCGTTGTGTGGTCGTTAAACCCTTCGCACTGATCCTCCGAGGACTGCATGGAGGGTAATAGAAGTGTATATTACCCGGTTAACCGCTGATGCCCGAAACACAGGCTGATCTCCATAAATGCTCTCCCCAACCCCCTAGACTTTTGATGAGAATCTAATCTGGTCTTAGCAGAAAGCAGAAAAAATAAAAATAAAAGACAGGCTGTAATAATGAACCTGAATGTAAAGAATCTGGCTGCAAAACCCAATAGAAATCGGAGTTAATTTCTGGGGGCTGGTCTTCCGATGTTGCCCTCCCAAGCCTCTGCCTCTGCTGTTTGCTTCCGCTGCTAGTGCCTAATATTCCCCAGTGGTAGTGCTTCCAGTGGGCAGGATCGCCCCTGGGAAGAGGAGTGCCATGCTTCTTGTTGGAAGGATGCATTTAGAAACTGAGTATGTCTGGGCCCCTGACAGGACAGTGGTCTGGAGAGCCAGGCCCCTGGAGCAGACCCTGAGGCCATCCCTGACCTGGACTTGGAGATGTTCGGGAAGCCTTTCCAGCAGACCAGAAGCTTTCCCTGATGGCAGCCTTCAGGGCCTCACTCCTCTCGAGAGCTGCAGCCCAACATCAGCATCTCTCTCTGGTGCCGCTTGCTTCTTACTGTCTTTGTAACACTCATCCTCATGGACTGTGGCTTCCTCAGTTGCAAAATCATTGTTTTAACTTTTTTGGAAGCCGTTAAAATAACTTGCACATAGTACAGGTTTTGTCATCATCCACCCACCTCCATGAGTAATGAATGAATGAATGACAACTGCAGAGGCCGAGTATTGGCCAGTCACACTCAGCCGGCTCTCTAGGACACCTCACTCAGAGAAAATGAGGACATCCTTGAGACTAAGACAATCAGTAACTCTTTGCCAGATCCTAACCCCACTCCCTCTGGCATCCAAAGCCCTGCTTTGGGGCCAGCTGGGAATCTACCAGCCCTGGTCCCACCTGTGGACTTACCTGACTGCCCAGTTGCTGTGGGGAAGATCTCCAAGGGAAGTCCCAGTTTAAGCTGGAGAGAAAAAGAGGGCGGCCTCCAACACTAGGGCATTTCCCACTGCATTCCCATATGTACCCCACATTCCATCCCAGCGGTGCTCCTGGAACACAGATGGGGTCCCACAGTTACATTTGCTGCGTCTGACTGGAATGCCCACTTCTCCCTTATTTAAATCTACGTATTGTTAAAAACAGAGCTCCCCTTCCTCCCTGAAGCCCTGTCTCATCTTGTGCAATGGAAGCAATCTCTCCCTTCTCTAAGCCCGATTATGCTTCAGGTATTTCCTTTGTTCATTCATTCATTCATTCAGTCAGCCTGTCTCACACCAGGAGATGCCCGGTCTCTTCTAGTAATGGTGAAAATAAGCATGTCACCCTGTGGGGTGGCAGAGACTGCACCGTCCATCCTTCAGTGCTCATTGAGCATTCGCTGTCTGCTAGGCACTGTTCTGGGCACGGTAGTGACCTCGTTGGGGCTGGACAGGTCCTTTTCAGGAGGCCACCAATCTGTGCTATCTGTGTCTTCAATCAGAATCCTGCACTTAAAAGGGCCTCTCCTTGGTTTAATGTTCTCATGTCACTGTCACATTCGTAACATTCGTGAAATTCGTAAGTTTTTGAACCAGAGGGCCTGTATTTTCATTTTGTGAAATACCATAGCAGTCCTGGCTTCTATTTTGAAGGACTTGAATTCGGGGTGGGGGGTGGGAGGGAGATGAAAATAAACAAGTAAATGAATGAACAAGACATGTCAGATGGCTCTGTGTGATGGGACAGAGAGTTGAAGGAGGGCTACTTCACATGGGGAAATTAAGGCAGGTTAGTGTGAGGAGGACTTCTGAGTGGAGCTGTGTGTGATGGGGGAATACAACCATAACCAACATGAGATAAACCAGTTAATCTCATGAATGAAATGAGCCGATTAACCCCATGGGTTGCCTCAGTGATGGCTCAACCTTTCATTCTGTTCTGGATGCTTGGACTGGTGGGTGCCTTCCTTCTCTCACCCTAGAGGGAAATTGTTGGGATGTACAGTCCCCTGTGGCCTTCTCTCCTAGCCAGAGACAGGCAGACCATTAATGCCACCAGGAGCAAGGAGCAACACCCTGGTGTGTGCACTCTGGAACCCTCCAGAACCTCCTGGAACCTTCTGGAACAGAAACCTCACCTTCCTCCTCCTCCCCTGGCAGCCTCAGCCCCTAGGCCCCCTGGGTCTTCTCAGTTCATCTGTCCACCTGACTTTGCTCACGAATCTTCCATAGGAGATGCAGAGTCCTACAGACAGCCTTGAGAGACTCATGCCCAGGAGGTGCTCTGTCTGTGGGTCTAAGGTTTAGGAAAGTGGTGCAGACCAGCCAGTGCCTGTGAATTTCCTCTTCTCCTTGGGTCTCCAGCCACAGGCCCTGTTGTGGTGTCTCAGAGCGCCCTGATGGGTTTGCATTACAGCCTTTAACAGCAGCCTTCCTTGGTCAGGTAAGTCAGGTGTGAATTCTTTTACACAGGACTCATGCTTCCTTTAGGTCTCTGGGGAGGACGGGAGTGTAGGGACTGGGGCCAGAGCTGTGCCCTCCCACAATGGCCTCTCCCTGCCCTGTTCAGAGACCTCTCCTGCCATAGGCCAGCTGTCTCCTGGAGAAGACAGAGAACCAAACGGCCCATCATCCCACCCGGCGAGGAAGACTTAAGATGACAGATTAGTGCAGCACCAAGCACAGTGGCTGGCACAGGAGACCCTTGTCACCTCCTCCAGGCTGTCTTCCTTCAATAACAGGCTCCATCGTGGTGCTTGGGTACTCCCGCAGCAGTCACTGATTCTCTGCTGTGGCACACTCCTGATGAAATTCAACAGTTGGGACAAATAGGTTAGAAAGAAAGCTTTCTGGGGGCAGAGACCTTCGGTGCCACAATGCTTACCTGGACCTGATACTCAGCAGGTGTTCCTGGGAAGGTACGCGGAAGGGAAGGAAGTGGATGGCGTGGTACGCACAGCGGCAGCACACAGGCTGTATGTGGGCAGTGCCCAGGAAGGAGGTGCGTGAACACAACAAGGGCTGACACCGAGTGCTGTGCAGTTGAAAGCCACAATGTAATTATCCACCCAGGAAAAGAGGGTCCCCTCCCATGGGACTGCCATCCATGTGAAGAGAAGGAAAATAAACTCATTCGAGGTCAATTTAAAGGTTAAATGGAGGTCAACCGGGGAGGGGGGCACTGAGACCATCCCTGTCGATGGGAGCAGTCTTGGCTACTCACTTAGGACTTTAACCTTTGGCTTTAGCATTCATCTGAAAAAAAAAAATTATGAAGCAGATAATTGGGTATTAGTAGACATACCATTTTAGCCATCTTAGAAAATAAAAAATAAGAGTGATCGTGGATCCAGTGGCAGTTACTTTAGAAAGATAGTAACGTGTAATTCCCAGTTTCTCAGACTGTAACTTCTGCACTTACCGCTAATTTCTCCACTGCTCCAATTGCAGTGTATACATTTAGTTTAGAATTTATCATCACCGTTTGTGTATATTACGCCAGCAGCATAATCCATCCTCATGAAGCTAATGCTCAGCATTAGGAAAATGGACTCCGTATGGAGCCTGCCAGACTCTGGCCTCAACACAGACCGAGTTGCCGGTTCCTGGGCCCCCACTCCCCCCACTCCAGAGTGTATGTGGCATTATATTTTGTGCACTCTCTCTCCAAATGGCACAGTCTGATTTCTGCAAGTTGCTGGTGTCCATTGTCTGTGGATGTAAAAATCAATGACCTACATAAGATTTTGATTTTGCACGGGGAATTGAGAGAGACAGAAAGAAACACTGAGAGAGTGAGAGAGAGAGAAATGAGATGAGATGCAAATGGAAAATAATGAAACAGTCATGTTAAGAAATATATTAGCATGTTGGACTCAAAAAATATATTTCCAAGAAGAGATCCTTCTTTTTTTTCTTCCAACAGGAACATATTTAATTTCATGGTCATTTGATTAAAACAGTTAATTGTATTAATGTGTTATTGAGCTGAAAGTGCTGGTCATTCCGGGGTGGACGCTCACTCGGGTGCAGAGAACAAAACCTCGTAATTCCAGGGCTCTTTGGGAGCCTGTGGAACTAGGACCTGCTATTGAAACCTCTCAGTGGATATTCAATCCTTGTTTTTATTTTCTTAAAAGAGAGAGAGAGAGAAAAAAAAAAAAGCCTCAAACTGCTGATTTCTGCAGAAAAATCTGCAAATGAACTGTTCTATTAGCACAAACATACCAAAGTCTTTAGAACCCCTCTCTTCAAAAGCATAATTAGGTATTTATTTCAGACATACTAACATCTTTGCAGTAGCTAATAAGATGCAGCCCATTTGAATATTAATATAATAAATGATTAAATTAAACAGCAAGATTCAGACTCAGAAATAGCCTTTATAGGTCCCAGGGGGTCACTAAAACTGTTTCCATTTCTTCCTACAGTTAACATAGTGCAAGGGACAGGAATGCATAGAGCAATATTTGTCTTATGAAACGCGGAGTTTTATATGGTGCTATTCAGTTTTATTACTCCACAGTTTGAATCTGGGGCCCAGAGTGAAGTCACCATGCTGTGGTCTGACAGCCCCTCTTCCTGTCTCACGGCTTGCTGGCATTCCAGAGATGCTCCACTGCTTGGCAAAGAGTCCTCTCTGATAGTCTCCATACCAATAGGTACTCATGCAGCTGGGCACAAGGTAAACTCATAATACAATTAAAGGAAACAAAGGCAAAATCCAAAAACCAACTGACTCTGCATACCCAACTGCCCAGGGTTTATTTTGTGTGTCTACATGGGTGTGTTTCTCGACTCCACTGAGCACAGCGTGTGTGTGGCGGGGGTGGGGGTGAGTAGGGGGCCTGGCTGAAAGGCCACACCCAAAACTGGGGTGTGGGCTGAAGCCAGATGCACCAGGATGTGGGCAGGCTCTTCATCTCTCATCTAGGAGGGACCCTCTCCCGCCCACTTGATGTGCACAAAAAAGAATAGGCAAAGTCCGCAATCATAATTGCCTATTATTCCAATAAAGGTGTTTCCCTTTTTAAATGAGTTCATGAAAACTGCACAGTCTCCAAATCCCATGAACCTGAGATGTGTTAATAAACATCTGGCCATGGTTTTTGCTTAATTAGCATTCTCTAGTTTGGACAGAAGTCTGTTTATGTAAAACAAAACACACACACACACACACACACATACACAGATTGTGTTTTGTAAGCCACAGCCCCTCAGAAATCCAAAATGAGCCTCCCCTAATGGTCGGAGAGAGATTTGGGTTTTTCCATACTCCTATTTGTCAACTGAGCAGCAGACAAGAAAAGATACTTGGATCTGCATGTCTAATTTTATTATGCAAGTCTCAGATCCAATATCTAATAACTTGATATAGTCGTGCTGTTTCAAAATATTCACATTTTTGGAATAGAAGATATTGAAGCTTGCAGGTCAGCTTGCATTAAATAGAAAACAACACAAACCAACCTCAAGCATGTCCACAGTCCACGTTATTATTATCCACAGCCAAAAATCTCCCAGCCCCATCTCTCTAAGGAGCAGTGTCGGCAGGGAGGTAATGGATAAACCGTAACCCGGCTTGCAAGGCTTTACTGTCTAAATTAGATAAAAGAAAAGTAGGAAGAAAACTCAAAGATAAGTGGTACAAAGTAAATCAAAACAAATCATCTTACCAAACTTTATTCACATCTGATACCATTTTTAGAAATTAAGGTCAGTTTTGTGGAACTAATAGGAAGTTATGCCTATATATCTTGGACACCATGACAATGCCGGGGTGGAAGATTTATAAACCATGGTTGCAGATGCAGAAGAAAGATATGAGAGATCAAATGGAAGTGCATGATAACAAATGAAAAATGGTCCCCACAAGCCCATAAATTAATTGAGAAAAGAAGGTTGTCATTATTCGAACATGCTTTAAAATAAGGTATGGAGTCCAGATGGCTGAGGATAGATAGGCCCACAAAGTTTGAGTAATTGATGACTTAAAAATAAAACAAGATCTTAAAGAAATGAATCACATTGGGCAAGTTAGAGGAGGAATATTATAAGAGAAAAGATGAGATTAAAAAAAGCACACAAAGCAAAAATGAACCCCACATCTCTGGAACCATTAAAGCCCCATGAAAGCATAAAAGAAAAAGTGAGTTCCTGGGGATTCAAAAATGGGGGAGAGGACAAGAAGGGGGGCACGTCAGAGGCAAAACTAGTATGGCTACGTTTCAGACGCTATTTCATTAACCTATTCAGCTTTGTTTTGGCTCTTCTGTTGCAAACATATGTCTTTTCCTGTCTTTATTTTTTCAATGGTATCCAAATAGGGCTGTCCTAAGGTGGGCCACCAACGTTGCAAATAATAGTTTTCTGCCGCTGCCTCTTGAGCTAATCCCCCACTAGAAAATTCAGAAACAATTTGCCTCTGGTGTACCTGTGTTGGAGGGGGCGGGGTGGCTGGCAACTTGAGAATTTTCTTGGGGAGGTGGGATTTGCCAAACAAGCAAACTCAATTGATTTTCCACAGGCAGAGTAGACCAGAACCTTCCCTGAGGAGAGGATATCACCACCTAGATAAGCCCATCTCTTTTCCTGCCAACTGCAAATGGGAAGAAGGTGCTGGTCGTCAGTACCTTCTCCTGGAAATGGTATTTCTGCTGTATCCAGATGCAAAGTGAGTTTGAAAGGAGCAGCAAATGCTCTCTCCCTCCTTCCTTCCCTTTTTTCTTTCTTCCTTTCTTCTTTCCTTTCTCCCTCTTTCCCTTCCTTCTTTGCCCCCTCCCTCTCTTCTTCCTTCCTTCATCTCTTCCTCCTTCTCCCTCTCTCCTTTTTCCTTCATCCCTTCCTTCTTTGCTTCCTCCCTCCTTCCTCATTTCTTCCTTCTCTCCCTCCTTCCTTCCTCCTTCCTTCCTTCTTCCTTCTTTTCTTCCTCCTTTCCTCCTTCCCCCTTCTTCTGTTCCTCCTTCATTCCTTCCTCCCTGCTTTCTCCCCTCCTTCCTTCCTTTCCCACTTCTTCCTCACTCTCTCCTTCCTTCCTCCCTCCCTTCTTCTCCCTTCTTCCCTTCCTTCCTGTCTTCCCTCTTTTTTTCCTGGCTTTTTTCTGTTTCTTTCTTTCTTTCTTTCTTTCTTTCTTTCTTTCTTTCTTTCTTTCTTTCTTTCTTTCTTTCTTTCTTTCTTTCTTTCTTTCTTTCTTTCTTTTTCTTTCTTTCTTTCTTTCTTTCTTTCTTTCTTTCTTTCTTTCTTTCTTTCTTTCTTTCTTTCTTTCTTTCTTTTTTGCCAGAATCTCTTCTTTTTCTTTTTTGACACTTCTTTCTCCATTTTTCTAATCACTACTTGTGCTACCATCTGTAATTTCCCCCATATCCCTGAAATACAGGAAATGGAAGCAGCGGTGCAGCGTATTCCATATTTATGACTTCTCAGTACATTAGAGCATCCACTGGCTCTGGAGAGCCCCCGTCTGAGTGCAGCTCAGTGGAAATGCTCTCTGTGCAGCCAAAAGAGGCTGGCTGGAGCAGGGGAAGCCTCGGAAGTATGCTAATCATGCCTCTCAAAGGCTTCCCATTAGGGCTCTACTTGGTCCTTGTTTTGAAAATGTATTTTTCCCTCTGCTTCTCTCTTTTACACACATATATATTTTTGCCCTCAAAGCCAGATATTTGCTGTTCACACTAAGAGAGTATTATGAATATTCCGAATGCAAAGATAGCTCTGGGATAGGACGTCAGGCACGGAGGTCGGCATGGGTGTACAGAGCCCCTTTATTTACCTGGTGAGGAGGCAGGCTGCATTATCACAATGCTCTCCTACACACCATACCCCGGTCCCTTACATTAAACTCCTTGGCAACTGATTACTGACAACAAAAATTATATATGCAGCTGTAGAATTCCACTATTGTTGGGAGCTAGGAGTGTACAACCACAGACTACCTTTCCATGCTAAGGAACATGTAAGTGTGTGATGCACGTGTGTGCACATGCATTTGTGTGAGTGTGAGTGTACATGCCTGTGTGTGCGCATGTGTGCATATGTGTTTGTGTGAGTGTGTGTGTGTGTTGGAGCAAAACACGTGCTATTGTGGCAATATAAAGGCAAAGTTTAAAAAGTCTCTCATCACAGTTCACTCTTGTGTTATTAAGGTGCATTAATCTCCAAAGTGAGACACACACAGGATAAACCAAAATATGACCCTAAGTGCTGAAGGCAAGCCAACGGACTTGGAAATAATCTGAAGACAGAAATATATAGGCAGCAAACATTTCAAGAGAAGGAGACTTGCCAGGAGGATTGATTTGAATACTCTGCCTGGAGATTTATTTTGCCTTATTGTCACAAAAGGCAATGCCCTGCCCCCAGCCACCCACCCCCCCGCCCACCGACAGGCAGTGAAGGAGATGGCATAAAAACCTCTTTGACCGCGTGGCGATGGCTATGTCTTAGTAGAGGCTAAAAATGGATGAGAAGTATCGGAGAAATGAACTTCTGCGGTTTTCAAAAAACGGTTCAGAATAGATGAGCCAACTCCTTTACATGTTCAAAAGAAAGAGGGAACAATTTTGTGAAATGCTAAGGCAGTGCAAAGTGAATGTTAAATAGTTTTTATCCACCAAAAAAAAAATAGACTTATTCAAATGCATGTCTTGCTTGTCTTTAACTAAAGTGAAATTTCTTAAATCCAGCTGTAGTCTTATGGGTGGTGGGAGGTGGCGGGGGTGGGGGACAGCGGAAGCACAGAACGTCTTCCCTGAACCGAACATCATGTCATTTTAAAAGCAGAGGCACACACGCTATTGATTTTTTTTTTAATACAAATTTGGCAGATTTCACATGATCCATTACATTTCTCAGGACGGTTAAGATGCAGCTTGCATGATTTATTCAGAACAAGGTCCATTTTTAGCTATATTTAAGTCTCCTATTTGTTATTTAACATGTGTTTAATGTTTTCTGCCCCTGCTGTGCACAGCTGCAAGCTGCTATTTTTTGGCAATTTTTGTGACTGGGAAGTGATTTGTGTCTTTGCATCTCACCTTTCTATTCTGTGGCCTGCTGTTTTGATTTTTTTCCTAAACTTTGAAAAATAAGTTGCTCTGTGTCACGACCTCTGCTTCACTTTGCTGGGCAAAGAGGAAAGCTTAAAGGGTACAACCACCCGTGACAGACCTCTTACAGAGTTTTAAGAATGACATCGCAGGGAACTGAAATTTCAGGAAATTTATATTTTAAAAAATGCCAAGTTTTTCCATCCCAGCCCCTCAGAACGGATTGAAGCTAGCGATTTGGAAAAACGTCCGTCCTCCAGCGAGAATGTCTGTGGTGATTTAATTTGATGCTGACAAGATTCTGCAGGGCTTAGCCAGGCAGGAACCAATGTGGTACCTATCACCTATCCAGGGGAAAAGGCGGCTCCCTCCCCCACCCCCCAACAACTGTTTTAGAAAACATACTCCAGGACTCTGGAGGCACGCACCTCAGCAAAACACTTACTGCCACTGCCTCTCTGAATCCATTCTTCCCTGAAGGAGGGTGTGCCACTCAGGGCTGTCTGTCCAGTGCCTGGTCAAAGATGCCCTTGAACCCTTCTCTTCCCCTGCACACCTGCCCGGACCAACACAGGAAGTCGGCAACAGACACACATTGCAAAGAACAGAGCATCAGGTTTGGACAAAGAGTAGTCCTACCAGCCTAGTTTGGACCTATCACATATAAGTAAAAAGTCTGTAAGTGTTTACCTGATTCCGTCAAACACGACAATGGCACTGAGTGGCCTGGTGATTTATTTTTCCAAAGCCCAAACGATCCTGCTTAATATTGTTTGATATGTGCTAACCTTCCCTTTGCAGGGCCTGCAATTGAAAGCCATGTTGCAGTGGTTTAATCCTGGCCTCTCACTTTATCTAAAACACACTCTCTGACTGTGCTGTGAAAATTGAATCTTTTCCCCACAATCTTACTGACATGAAAAATATATAATACAGTAAATGATTAATGCAGTTATAAACTATACCTGAGATAAGATTTAAGTATTCATATTTCTATCATGTTAATACAACACGATAAACCCATGAAGCAAACTTGACCGGGGCATTTGTTATTCTGTCCAGTGTTCAATTATTCTTTGTCCAAATACAATTTAGGGGCTCGCTGTAATGCAGTCACTTGGTGAACACATTATGTGCTTCTGGGAGATAATAAGCTACCTCAATGGTCAGCCGAGGAGACCTGTGCCACAAAGACCCCTACCAAACACCAGGGAATTTGAAGACAGATCACATGGGCCCTGGGCCGGGGGACAGGCTGCCTGAAAAGATCATTTGCACCACTATGCCAGCCTCGTTTCAGCCGCCCTTCCTCCCTTTTATAAGAGAGCCTCCCGTTAAAGGGAAACTTATTTGCCATAATCAAAAGGAAGCTTAACAATAAGTGAAACTGCTTAAAAGCTGCCTTTGCCTAACGCTGAATATCGTTTTTTTTTCTTTTTTCATCTGTGACTGTGGAGAAGCCATTTCTTTGTTGGCTCTAAATGGCCCCCATTCCTTCGTTGTGCAAATTGCTCACACGCGCCAATGTGCCATTTACCACCCACCTCATTATTTTTATACTTCCGATGATGTCGATTTTGATTTTCAAATGCCAGCCATTTATAGCTCATTTTAAAACACACACACAAAAATTAAGTGATTCACAATCTTGCCATTAGCTGGGCTTTGGGGGCCTCTAAGTTGGGGACAAGCAGTATTGCACAGTGGCCACACACCTGCATGTGGTGTCCCAGATCTGTCCCTCATTAGCTAAGAGACCCTGGAGAAGTTCCTTCACCTCCGTAAGTCCTGGTTTCCTGCTTGGGAAGGTAGAATCGTGCTTTCTACCCCTTAGGTTTGAAGGGCAATCACTAACAGTATGCGGCATGTAATACATCCTCAATAAATGTTAATAATCACTGTATGGTCATTATTTCCTGGCTCTCACTGCAACAAATGAGCTGTCCGTGGACAACAGGCTCATTCTCAAAACTATGTGCTCAGAGCTGGACAGGAACCCATGGTGCCACATCTTGCTCCATGGACTCTGGAAATTGCTACTGCTTTGAGAGATGCTTTCTGCCCTTGGTATTCTGACTTCAGTGCCTGGGAGGAGATGCACCTCTAAGGTCCTTGGGGCTGGGCAAGGCAGGTGACATTTCGTAGGAGGCCCACTCAGTACCCAGCACAAGTGGAGCTCAGTGTGGACGTGAACTTGAAGATATAGGGGTGCTGGAAATGCAAATAGATGTGATATAGTGTGTACACAATCTTCCTGGGAGTGACCGAACACAGGTCCTCGGATCCCCTTTCATTTATTTTATTTCATTTTATTTTTTGAATTTTTATCTTTTTAGAGACAGGGTCTTGCTCTATCACCCAGGTTGGAGTGCACTGATGCAATCATAGCTCACTGCAGCTTTGACCTCCGGGGCTCAAGCAATCCTCCCACCTAAGCTTACCAAGTAGCTGGGCCTACAGGTGTGCAACACCACACCCAGCTAATTTTTAAAATTTTTATAGGGATGGACTATCACTATGTTGGCCAGGCTGACCTCCAACTCCTGGCTCAAATGATCCTCCAACCTCAGCCTCCCAACTTTCTGGGATTACAGGTATGAGCGACCATGCTAAGCCTAAATCACTTTTAATTATGAGCCATCTGTAACAAAGCCAAGTCCCCAAGTACTGACACTGAGCTCACCTGAGTGGGTACTCAATGTTCTTCAAAATTAATACCAGTAGCATAGGAAAACTCACTGTTTTCTGAATCTCTCTCCAAAGTCCAGCCCTCTGTGGTGGGAACTGGGGAATCCATCCCTCAGATTCGGCACACAGTAGACAAGTTGTAAGGAGAAAGGGACCTCTGCATTTGTTTGGGGCCAGGATGAGATGGGCCATTGGACTGGCTCCTGGTGGCCAGAGAGAAACAAGAAATCTGCCACAGCCTCCTGGTCTAGGGACAGGAAGAGACCTCGGGAGAGAAGTTAAGAAGGTTATTTGCTAGATTGAATGAGCCCTTTCGGTGCTGGACTGCAATTACCTTAGGGTGGAGATTGGGAGGTGGAGGCTGTCTTCTTGCCTACTCTATAGAAACTGACGCATTAATGCTTGCCTTGTAGAGCTTCATGAAATCAGGTATTTCCACAGCTGCCTTTCTAGAACAAAACAGCTTTATGCACAGAGCCCCGGATCCTGATGGATGCTCTCAGTGAGTACTAGCTTTTGTCAGAGTGAATTTATTTCTTTCAATTGCAGGATCAGAAATACATACTTTGGAAATATTAGGAATGACATGCTTGGCATCACCCGTGAGTGTCCAGTATTAAGGAGGGTCCTACAGGGAAGGATGCCCTCAAGGCCCAGAGGCCAGCCCTCATCCACCTGCTCGCTCACTACTCCTTCAGGCTAGCAACCTGCACATTGCCCTTGGTCTGCGGTTCTCTTTTCTTTGCCCAGACCTGGGGAGAACAGGCCTGTGTTTTCGTTCTATGAGGCTGTTTGCCTATTCCCCTAGAAGGCCTGGCCTTGGTATGGGCTGCTGGTTTGGACAACAGGGTCCTCCATCCCCCCAAATCTCCCCTTTCTGCTTTTAGGTTTGGAAACATTTTTTTAACAAGAAAGATATGTTTTGCTTCATTGGTGAGATACTTTTAAAATGTTAGTTTTGAAAAGGGTTCATTCGCCAAAACTGAAAGGAGATTTTCTCCTAAGAGTGTTTTTAGCAGGAGAAAGAGGAAGGCTATAAATCCCAGGAAGGGTGCCATATTCCCAGCATCAGTAAATATTTGCTTAATAAATGAATAAATGACTCTGGATGTCTGGCAAGGATGGGTACCACAGATCCTGAAAACGACCTTCCCTGAGGCATTTGTTTCCTTTCCTATCTCCAGTAATGGGCAGAGTGCTAGGCATGGAAGAGGAATTCCATAAATGTTTGCTGAACTGAACTGAAGAAAAGGAGAGTCTGGCGTGGATAAGTCCACTTTGCTGACTTCAAAAATTGATGCAAGTCTCTAGATGTCAGCCCCCCAAATGCTTTCCCATCCTTGGACACATTGGCTCTGCCTTCATGCAGTGGCCATGATACTGTCCCTGCCCCTTTCTAGTTCTGACTCTTCCGACATTGTCGACCTTGCTGTCAAGATCCTTCTCATGTCCATTGATTCCTGTGACTCTCATTGCATCCGCTCCTCAGTCCCTCAGTTGATAACTTTTAAACCTAATATCCATATTTCCCGCGGTCATCTCGTGGACACAGGCTAGGACTACTCCCCAAAGCCATCTAGAAAGACCCCCTTTTCTCCCTTCTCCATCTTGACAGCAAACCATCAACCCAATGTTAAGGAAAGGCACAACCATCAGAACATTTTGGCAAATAACATAGGTTAAAATTGTCTTGTGAGCCAACCACTCTGGCTTGCCCATGACTGTCCCAGTTTAGCATTGGAAGTCCCGTGTCCCTGGAAAACCTTTTGCTCTAGACAAACCTGGAGGGTTGGTCCACCTGTCCAACAATACCATGTCCAGCAGTCTACTCTAAAAAAATAGCCATAGATGAGTATCAAGACTTAACCAAGACACTTTTGCCAAAGCATTATTTAAAACATGAAAACACTGCAAATGAGTTAAATGTCCAACAACAAAGCAGCAGCTAAGAACTATTATGTCTTTGCTATACAGAAGGCCACTCTGCTGCCATGACAAAGGACGTGCTGGAGGAAGGAGGGAAAAGTGGGGAAGATGGAGAGGGATGTATAATATTGAAGCATAAATGATGCAGACTCAGGTGAATGTGCATGTATTCTACAGTCAAAGAGTATACTTAGCACTTTAGGCCCTGGAGCCAATCCAGCTAATTAAATCCTGGCTTTGTCCTTTACTAGCTGTGTAATAGAGAGTAAATTACTTAATTCTTCCATGCCTTGGTTTCTTCATCTGTGAATGTGGTTAACAACAGCACCTACCTTATTGGGCAGTAGTGAGGATGTCATGGGTTCCTATACATAAAGCACTGGGAACAAAGACCAGCTGATAGAGTTTGGATATTTGTTGCTGCCTATATTAGCGTACTCTCACACCATGACAAAGAAATACCTGGGACTGGGTAATTTATAAGGAAAAAAGTATTAAATTGGCTCACAATTCCACAGGCTGTATAGGAAGCATGATGCTGGCATCTGCTCAGCTTCTGGGGAGACCTCAGGAAATTTACAAATATGGTGGAATGGAAGAGGGAAGTGAGCACTTCACATGGCTGGGGCAGGAGGAAGAAAGAGAAAGGGAGGAAGTGCTACACACTTTTAGACAACCAGATCTCACAAGAACTCATGGGTGCAATGACAACACTGAGGGGGATGGTGATAAACCATTCATGAGAAACCCCCACCATGCAGGTGGTGGATCACCTGAGGTCAGGAGTTCGAGAATAGCCTGGCCATCTTGGCAAAACCCTGTCTCTACTAAAAATACAAAATTAGCACATGCCTCTAATCCCAGCTACTTGGGAGGCTGAGGCAGGAGAATCGCTTGAACCCAGGAAGCGGAGGTTGCAGTGAGCCAAGATCATGCCATTGCACTCTAGCCTGGGCAAAAAGAGTGAGACTCCATCTTAAAAAAAAAAAAAAATAGAAACGCCCACCATGATCCAATCATCTCCCACTAGTCCCTACCTCCAGCACTAGGGATTACAACAGAACATGAGATTTGGGTGGGGACAGAGATCCAAACCATATCACTGTCCAAATCTCATGTTGAAATATAACCCCCAGTGCTGGAGTTGGGGCCTGGTGGGAGGTATTTGGATTATGGAGGTGGATCTCATAAATGGCTTGGGCCGTCCTCTTGATGGTGAGTGAGCTCTTACTCTGAGTTCACAGGATAACTTACACCCCCCCCCCGCAACACACACACACACTGTTTCTCACTGCTGCTCTTGCATATGAGAAACCTGCTCCCCCTTCACCTTCCACCATGAGTAACAGCTTCCTGAAGCCTCACCAGAAACTGAGCAGATGCTGGTGTCATGCTTGTATACACTATAGAACCATGAGCCAATTAAACATCTTTTCTTTATAAATTACGCAGACTCAGATATTTCTTTAGAGCAATGCGAGAACAGCATATCAAACTGGCACAGAGTAGGTGCTCAACCAACAGTTGCTGCTGCTACTGGTGGTGATGGCAGTGGAGGAGAAATGGTTATTGAACCTGTGCCACATGTCAGGCTCAAGGCTAAGCCCTTGTTGTGACTTTCTTCATTTAATCCTCATGGAGTCCCCATAATCCAGTTTAAGGAGTTGCCAAAGTTCCCCCACTGGTAAATTGTGAGCCATGATTCAAGCATGGGCCCTTAAAGTCATTACTGAGAGCACCCGGCCAGGCATCTGTGAGTAACATGTCATATTGTTGTTATCATCCATGCCCAGGCTAACTTAACCCTGGACAGGAGCATAACTGCTTGTCAGAGTCTTGTCTCTGCTGACAGTCATTAACTTTAAGGCAGCACAGAAGAGAGCATGTTAAGTTAAATTCGTACCTGTGGTTGTTTACAATGCCTTTAGAAAGATGCTACCGTGATTCACAACGGACTCAACATGTTCATGTGGACACAGAAGACTGGATATCCCAAGCTGGATAAAGGTGGTGTAAACTGCC
This sequence comes from Colobus angolensis palliatus, assembly GCF_000951035.1. NCBI lineage: Eukaryota > Metazoa > Chordata > Mammalia > Primates > Cercopithecidae > Colobus > Colobus angolensis. Next base: position 3,232,462 of record NW_012116166.1, read on the forward strand.
AGATTCCCAGTGATAGGCCAAGCAATTCCACAGTTAGGAGAGCTCCAGGTGTCAGACTCATGAAGGACTTTCTCTCGGGTATTGGACATCTATCTGCCTAAAACATCCAACTGCCTTCCAAGAGAAGACCCTTATCTTCAAAGAAGACATGACTGAATTAAGGGGAAAAAAGGTTATTCAGAAGTTTAATCAAATAGGAAATGCAGACCAATACCTCATATTCTTTGATGTGCTTCAAAGATAGGCTGTCAATCATAAAAGTGTTTGAAGATAGCACAATCAAGATTACCCATGTGGGATTTGAAGAGGCAGCCATTCCTGGGAAGCAGGGCAGCACTGCTCATGGCCAAGAGTAATTGGACATAAAGAAAGCATAGATTCAACTTTTGATAACTTTAATCGTGATTTAGAAGAACAAATCAGAATGAAATTGAATGGATAAATGAACATCTTAGTGCAGGCTGAGACATTTTTCTCTTCGATTCATTAGTGTCATCCCCGTTTCCAAATAAAGAAGCTATGATGTTTCTTATGACTAATGGCGTTGTAATATTTAGGAAAGAAGGAAAGAAGGGGTGTGTGTGTGTGTGTGTGTGTGTGTGTGATATTACTATATTGTGTTATATATTTATTAATTATATATTATTATGTTATTATACGTCTCTCAAAAGATTTATAATAAATATAATGATAATTATATTTGGGCAGTGAGATCATAGATGTTTTCAAATTTTTCCTTGTATCCTTCATCTGAATTTTCTGCATTATCCTCAATGACAATGCCCAATTTCAGTAATAAGAAAACTCACACCAAAGAAGGCAAAAATATCTGAAGCCAAACCTATGCAGTCCAAAGCTGTCTGCTTTCTAGTTTCTGTGCTAAGCCTAACTTTCACATTCAAAACACCATTCCTGCTACATGCATGCAGTAATGTTTCATCAAAATTGCATCTGGAGTCACATCCCTGGACATTGGGCTGTCAGGGATTAAGATGGGTGCCTCTAAATTCTGGGGGACGGGCTACCTATTGAGCCGTAGGTAGTGCCTGCATTTTGTTACCCATGGTGACAGCTGCCAATGTGTGAGTGAATGTGAAATGTCAAGTTCTCTGGCACCATTCCTGGAAGAATCTGTAATTTACTGGCTTCGTCATGTCACTGTCTGAAGTATTGCCTGGGAGACAGGCTATGACCCACCCTGGATCTTGGCCCAGCTTTCGTTAGGGTTCTCTGAAGGCCTCTTTCCCATGAGGGTCCTTTGGTGGGAGCCCTTCCCACTCATTTTCCTCTTGCTTTGAATTTCTCCTGGGGAAGTGAATTTCCTGCTTGTATTTCTGGGTGAAATCCCATGGAAGCACAAAGTGTGGAGAGGGGGATGCTGCTCGTCCCGTCTTATTTTAAACTATGATAAGGTGGCAGGAGCCTTCAGCGATCAGGAAGGAAGAGACAACCGGGGAGTGGCAGGAGTGAGCAGAGATGACTCCAAAACGGCTTTGGTATTTGCTGGAGGCCTCACAGAGAGAATGCCTGCCAGTTCCGTTTTTATTTTTTATTTTTTAATACCAATTCAGTCAACACAAGCTAGGCAGTGTGTGGATCACTTTTCTTTTAATTGCTGCAAATGAAATGCGTAATTAAATGCCATAAATTAAAAACTGACACTGGATGATCTCACTATGTCTGATCCAACAAAACAACTCACCCCAAAATGTGGAGAAAGCAGAAGCCTTCCTTCACCGATGTGCATTCCAGCCTCTGTTGAGGACATGCGCTCCTGAAAACCTATAGATCCAGGAAAGGTCCTCAGACCTCCTACCCCTGAAAATAGTGACGCACTGAACCCCTATGTGCTCTGTGGCCAGCGACGTGCATGTAGGAAAATTGCACGCTACAGATACTCTCCTCCCAAGCAAAGATTCACCCTGGTCAGACAAATGTGACTGGTCAACTTGGTCAAACAATAACACAATGAAATGACAGGAGAATGGAAGATAGAGGTGGACATGGAATAAGTTGTGAATCTAAAGTCTAGGCTGGCTGACGCCCTAGTCTGAATCTATGGGATTAATACCAATTCATGCAATTCCATTTTGAATAACTGGCTAAGCCAAAGTGTCCAGATTCATCTCGTTATTAAATAGAACCTGAAGCAACATCAGCCCTGTTCTCACTCTTAAACACCAAGCTCAAAGTTCTATCAGTTGCATCCCTTTCTTTGCATGCTCAGGTAACACCTTAATCAACATGATCATGACCAATCTTACTGGTTTCTGACTTGGTTGACGGAAGAAAGAAATCACAGTGTCTCCATGAGCCCTCTGGCATCTACCCACCCCTAACACAGTTACACTACAAGTTCATGCCATTCATCACACTCAGTGGTCTTGCTGCTGTCTGCTCTTTTTACCATCCTGCCTCTGGTGTTTCTCCTTTCCAGTGTGCCCTCCGCCATGACACCACCAGAGATGGCTTTCTAAATGTAGGTTGGCACATTCCACCTTCTTCCTTGGAAATGCTTACTAACTCTCCCCTGGCTTTAGGATAAATCTGAAACATGTCAACATGCCCTTCGGGACTTTCCTGATCCTCTGACCTAGTAATGGTCAAGCCTGGATGCTACAGCAACCTCCAGAGACCTGGCCCCAGCCAGGAGGGAGAATTGCCCTTGAATGGGCCATGCTCCTGGGCCTTGAGTGATCTCCTGGTCAAAGGTATAAATACAGGTGAAGTGCCCTTCCCTGGCACTCTTCGCTCATCACAGTCTTGTTCTTTGAAGGCTCAGCTCCCATTAACAGACCTTCAATCAGGCCAAGTCCAGGAACTACTGCACCATAGGAGAATCACCCTCTGCAGCTGGCTTACTTACCTGGTGAGACTGAACTCCCTGAGGACAGGAATCATTTTTAACTGATTTTTTTTTCATCTTGTCATCATCCAGCATACAAATCTAGGAGACTCAAGAAGTGTTTGTTGAATACACAAAACTCTGAAGTAATCATAATCATACATTGCTTAATGACAAGGATATATACTTTCTGAAGAATGTGTTGTTAGGCGATTTCATCATTGTGCAAGCATCATAAAGCAGACTTACACAAACCGTGATGGCACACCTAGGCTGTGTGGTATATTCTATTGTTCCCAGGCTACAAATCTGTACAGCATGTTACTATACCAAATACTGCAGGCAATTGTAACACAATGGGAAGTATTTGTGTACCTAAACATACCCAAACACAAAAAATATACCTTGAAAATATGGTATACAAGATAAAAAATTATACACTTATATAGGGCATTTCCCATGAATGGACCTTGCAGGACTGAAAGTTGCTCAGGGTGAGTCAGTGAGTGAGTGGTGAGTAAATGTGAAGGCCTAGGACATTGGTGTACACTACTGTAGACTTTATAAACCTGTACACTCGGGCTATACTAAATTTATTTTTTTAAATGTCTTCAATAATAAATTAACCTTAGCTTACTACAACTTCTTTACTTTATAAACTTTTTAATTGTTTCAACTTTCTTCCTTTCTCTTCCTTCCTCTCTCTCTTCCTTCCTCTCTCTCTCTTCCTTTCTCTCTCTTCCTTTCTCTCTCTCTCTTTCTCTCTTTTCTTTCTTTCTCTTTCTTCTTTCTTTTCTTTCTTTTCTTTCTTTCTTTCTTTCTTTCTTTCTTTCTTTCTTTCTTTCTTTCTTTCTTTCTTTCTTTCTTTCTTCTTTCTTTTCTTTCTTTTCTTTCTTTCTTTCTTTCTTTTCTTTCTCTCTTTCTCTCCTTTCTCTTTCTTTTCTTATTTCCTTCCTTCCCTCCCTCCCTCCCTCTTTCTTTCCTCCCTTCCTTCCTTCTTTTTTCTGTGTGTGTGTGTGTGTGTGTGTGTGTGTGGTTTTTTTTTGACAGAGTCTTGCTCTGTCACCCAGGCTGGAATGCAGTGGCATGATCTCGACCCAATGCAACATCTGCCTTCTAGGTTCAAGCGATTCTCATGCCTCAGCCTCCTGAGTAGCTGGGATTACAGGCACACACCACCATGCCCAGTTAATTTTTGTATTTTTAGTAGAGATGTGGTTTCACCATGTTGGCCAGGCTGGTCTCCAACTCCTGACCTCAGGTGATCTGCCCACCTCGGCCTCCCAAAGTGCTGGGATTACAGGTAAGAGCCACTGCACCTGGCCTAACTTTCTGACTATTGTAATAACACTTAGCATAAGACACAAACACATTGGACAGCTGTACAAAAATATTTTCTTTCTTTATATCCTTATCCTGTAAGTTTTTTTATTTTTAACTTTTTAAAATTTTTTTATTCTTTACTTTTTAAACATTTTTGTTAAAAACAAAAATACAAACACACACATTAACCTAGGTCTACACAGGGTCAGCATCATTGATATCATTGTCATCCACCTCCGCTTCCTGCCCCACTGGAAGGTCATAGGGGCAACAACACACATGGAGTTATCACCTCCGGCGATATCTGTGATAGCAATGCCTTCCTCTGGAATCCCTCCTGTAGGACGTGCCTGGGGTTGTTTTACAGTTAACTTTTTTTTATAAGTAGAAGGAGGACATCCTAAAATAACAATGAAAATTATTGTATGGTAAATCCGAATGCCAGTAACACAGTCATTCATTATCATTGTATTACGTCCTGTGTATAATTGTATGTACTAGACTTTAACACGACTGGCAGTGCAGTAGGTATATTCACACCAGCATGGCCACAAACACAAGTGATGCTTTGCTACGACTTAAGAATGACTACGATGTCACCAGGAGACAGGAATTTTTCAGCCCCAGTAGGATCTCATGAGACCACTGTGGTACATGCTGTCTGTCTTTGACCAAAACATTGCTATCCTATGCAAAGCGTTGCTAAAGTCTAGAACATAATTATATGTGCTAGACTTTCATATGACGGGCTGTGCAGTAGGTTTATTAACACCAGCATGACCACAAGCACAAGTGATGCCTTGAGCTCTGACTTAAGGATGGCTACAATGTCACCAGGAGATATCAGTTTTTCAGCCCCAGTATGATCTTATGAGAACACCGTGGTACCTGCTGTCTATCTTTGACCGAAACATCCTGTGCGAAACGTTGCTAAAGTCTACAGCATAATGATATGTGCTGGACTTTCATACAACTGGTAGTGAAATAGGCTTGTTCACACAAGCATTGCCACAAATGCGAGTGATGCCTTGTGCTATGACCTCAGGATGGCTATAATGTCACCAGGAGATAGGAATTTTTCAGCCCTATTATGATCTTACGAGACCATCGTGGTCCATGCTGTCCAGCATTGACCAAAATGTTTCTATGTGGGGCATCAGCAACTCAGACAGGAAGAAGTTATAATTCCTGAGAGCAGTACCAGGTAACTGAGGCCATATTCTGAAATCAAAACAAAGTGCCTGGGTATTTGCCTTTCCTCTCTTCCCTGCTCATGTGGACCAGATAGGCTGCTGCAAACCCTCAGTCTTCAGAGAAACTTGAAGTTGTCAGTCTGTGGCTCTGTCAATCAGAGGCCTTTCGAAAAGACTCAAATTCATTAGGAGGCGAAAAAAGTCTTTAAGAAAATGTTGTCAGAAAGAATCAATCAGTTTAAACATTTAAAAGTAAAATGTGTGTCAATTAGCCTCCGTGGGAAGGTTTTCATATTGCAGGGCGTTCCTTCCTGGAGCCCTGCATTCTGAGGTTTCCTTCTGAGGCTCGGCTGCTCTTGGGTTGAGGGCAGGGGAGGAGGCAGCAGCAGCCTGTGAGCTGGGGGTGCTGAGGCTGAGTGAGAAGCGGCCGTGTCATTCTCTAGCACTGCACATCTCACATGGATATAAAGAGATGACATGGTTTCAGGTTCTTTATCAGTCGGTAGAGCATAATGATTATTTGATCTTGCTTTCTGGCTGGCATTGGAGTATGCTATTCATTCCTTTTTTTGTTTCTTTATTAGAGACAGGGTCTCTCTCTGTTGCCCAGGCTGGAGTGCAGTGGTGTGATGAGATCACAGCTCACTGCAGCCTCAAACTCCCCAACTCAAAGGATCCTTTCATCTCAGCCTCCTGATTAGCTGGGACTACAGGTATGTGCTACCATGCCCATCTAATATTTTTTATGTTCTGTAGAGAAGAGAGTCTCACTATGTTGCCCAGGCTGGTGTCAAACTCCTGGCCTCACATGATACTCCTGCCTTAGCCTCCCAATGTTCTGGGATTAAAGGTGCCAGTCAGCGTGTCCCGTCTCTATTAATTCTTCTTGAAAATAGGGAAGAAAGAGAGAAAGAAGGAAGGAAAGATGAAAGGAAGGGAGGGAAGGAAGGAAAAAGGAGGGGAACAAGGCAAATAAAGGAGGATGGAAGACAGGGAGGGAGGCAGTGAGAGAGGGAGAAAGAAAAGAGGGAGGGAGAGAGGGGAGAAGGGAGTGACCTTCATCCATTTGCACTTGGTGACGACATAGGCTCCCCACTTTGTGCCACCTGCTCTTCACAGTGGCTCTCCGAGCTAGTTACCATTGGCTTCATTTTTGTGGTGCAGAGGTGTTAAATAACTTGCTTAAGCACATGCGGCTAGATGGAAAGCATACTCGGAATCCACTCTTTTAACACATTTTTTTTTGAAAATGCAAAAAGGGAGAAATAAAGACAAGTAAAAGTGGAAATACTTTCTTCAGCCTCAAGGTATCTGTCCAGATATAATGGGGCACAACAGACCACCTTTGGAATAGACTTTGGAGATGGGGCTGGGGATAGAGTGCGTGGAAGAAGGATTTTTGGAGAGAAGAGGGGGCTGAGAATTCCCCTTCACACCCTTCTCACTGGGTCAACATCCAAAGAGTCCCTGGGATGGCTCTTCTTGGGTAAAAAATAGTTAATAAATCCAATTGCATACAATTTTAAGTAAAGGAACAATTTCTTGAAACATCAGAGTAAAACCCAACCAATAGAATAGAATAATAATAATAATAATAATAAACTTTAAGTAGTTTCGTCTATTGGTCTCTTGGGAACTCAAATCAAAGCTTTAGCAAGTACCCTGTTCTGGTTTCTTTCTCCCAGTGAATTTCCTTAAACACCTCCCCTGCCAACCAGAAATTCCACCACTGGATATGATGATGGCCTCGACTTTTACTCTTGTTCACATGCAAACATCTTAGCAACAAACAACTTACATATTTTCGGTCACCGATGTACCTGTCAATGCAGGAAAGTAGACTAGAAAGGAGAGTATAAAACATGAAAAGGAAAGGGAGGCATAAGCCAACGACATCCAAGACTCAAAGAGAGTGGAAAGAACCAAAAACTGATCTGACATCCCTCCACCTCTCTTTCTTATATAATAAAGTGCTTCCTTCATGGCTCACCACAGAGCAATCCAACATGGTGCCCAGGCAAGTCATCATCAGGGACAGATACAAAGGGAAATAAAATTTTCCACAGAGAAATAGAGAAGGCATGGACATGCCCTCCTCTCCAGCAGACTGCCACCATTAAGAACTGCACCCCTTCCCTTGGCACAGCTGGTGAGTCCAGGGGACTCTAGGCCGCTGTGGTTGCTGTAGCCCCTCTTGATCTCATGAAGATGTGACGCAGGGTCTGCTTGCTTATGGAAGTGAACAGGGGAGAAAAGGGACAGTCAAATATCTGTGACTGATATTTAAATTTAAAACTAAAGCTACTTTATTTATTCATTCATTTGATTTCTTTAAAAAATTACCATAATAGTTAGAAATCCCATTGGCTGTCTTGTGCGTACATGCACACGTGTTCTGGCACACGCGCACACACAGGTTACATTTTTAGGGTACCCAGTTCTTTTCTAAGCATCCCGGAGGCTCCAAATTGAAAAGGAACTTAAAGCTATATAAACATTCTTCAAGCCCTATATAAAGAAAAGGGTCCCCGCCAACTAGTCACTTACTCTTCGCTTGATCACTTCTAATAATAGGGAACTCACTACTTCCGCATGCAGCCATGCTTCCTGTTTAGACAGCTGACTGTTAGATTTTGACTTAATATAAAGATGAACTTTCTGTTTCTCCACTTACTGAATACTTTTGGCATTCCAGGCACTGAACTAAGCCTTCCACACATATCATCTCTGTCAATTATAACAACAGCACTGTGAGACAGGGATGGTTTTACAGAGAAGGAAACTGAGGCTCAAAGAGACAATTTGTTGAAGATCTCATTGTTACTTAGTGGTCGGGTTGGGGTTTGGTCTTAGGTCTGCTGGCTTCCAAATTCTCAGGATTGAATAGTGGGCTTAAGCTTCCATCCTATCAACTGTCCGGCATCATAGAGCAAGGCTAATTCCCCTTCCCATGGAAAGCCCGGTAGGAGGGTAAGAAAAGCCTTCCCATCTTCTCTTTCTTCTCACCTCCATCCCTACCCTTCCCTGCAACCTCATCTTCCACAGCGTAAATATCCCATTCCCCAAATCGGTAACCTTTTCCTAAGCATGTTATAAGTGACCTTTGTGAATGTCACTGTGGAGTAAACAAATACCTTTTGTATATTTTCCATGGTGGTCACTTCCTGCTACGCTGTCCTCAGGAGCAAATGACAGAGGTGCCGCCCTCAAACAATCACCACCCTCTTAGTGTCTCGCAGCCTCTTCTCATTGGGCCAGGAGCATGGCTAATACCTCCTCCCTGATCTCTCCTGCCAACTGGACTCAGGTTCTTAAGGAAGGCTTTATTCATCTTTGTTCTGACAACACCCGGCAGGCTCAGGAACACAGCTGAAGCTCAACACCTCTGCAGGAGGAAGGAATGAAAGGAGAAAGGAAAAAAGGGAGGGAGAAAGGGAAACAGAGAGATAGAGGAAAGGAAGAGGTAGGCAGAAAGAAATGGTGGAAGAAAGGGAGGGAGGAAGAAAGGAAGGAAAGAAGGACTCAATTAGGAATAAAATTACTTAAAACTATGTGAAAGTAAAACCATTCATGTAAATAAAGTCACTTCCTCTTATACGAAAAATTCAAAAGGATCTGGGATATAATTATTGGCTGATTATAGAGATAACGTAGTGATATTCTGCCATTTGGAAAACTACTTTTTAGTTCTTACCGGACACGTAGTAAATTGGAAGTATCCAAATCACAGTCATTTGTTTGTTCTTAAAAATCTAAATTAAGGCCGGGTGCAGTGGCTCAGGCCTGTAATCCCAGCACTTTGGGAGACTGAGGCGGGTGGATCACCTGAGGTTAGGAGTTTGAGACTAGCCTGGTCAACATGACGAAACCCCATCTCTACAAAAAATACAAAAATTTAGCTGGGCGTCACGGGGAGCACCTGCAATCCCAGCTACTCGGGAGGCTGAGGCAGGAGAATTGCTTGAACCCGGGAGGTGAAGGTTGCAGTGAGCCACTGAAGAGATCACACCACTGCACTCTAGCCCGGGCAACAAGAGCCAAACTCCATCTGAAAAAAAAAAAACTGAATTAGATAAATTAGAAATTTTTCAAAAAGAGTTTGAATTTCCAACTGCTTTTGAGAGGTTGGCAGTTGTGGCCAGTCATTGCTTCCTGGCAAAAACTGGCTAGAGTTGAGTAGCATGTGCTGGTATAGAAGGAGCTCCTGACCCTGGGTTCACGATGGGCCCTGCCCAGACCCCCACACTTTGTGTAATTCCTGTCTGTCCTGGGAGCTGTCTGTATTGGTGGCCTCTGTCTTTAATCTGTGTGTATTATTTTCACACTGAGTTAAAGTGAAACAAGTTCATTCATTCTTGTTTATGGATCCTTGCAAAACTCCAGCTCTGAAATCCCTTAATTCTAAATCTTGTTCTTAAGGTGCTCGGGAACCACCAACACCAGCCAGCCACACAGAAGTCAGTCCCTGCAACCTTGCTCAGTGACGGTGCTGTGCCCTCCACTTACCGGCTCCATTTGTGAATGCTGGTATTTCAGACCAGAGATCTTATTTTCAGATAAATTGCAGCCCATCAAATTGAGTTTTGTTTTGAAAATTCATGAGATTGTCTCAAGACTGGCTCCCCTGATGTGGGACCAAATAGCAAGGACAGAAAAAACATCAGGGTTCCAGCATCCCCCAGTCCCCCCAAAGCCCTGGACCATCTGCCTGTGACAAAACTACCTTGTATTCTCGAATGTCCATCCTACACATCCCCAGCCCCTGCCTCACCTGTCAGGCTCTGGGTTAGTTAGAATTGCATATAGCATCCGGAAGTAAATAGACTACGCCTTCATGGCATGGCTTTACTGGTGAAGCCCCAAGATCAAGAGGCAGGAGGACCCACAGCACCTTTGCAGGCAGGGATGCCTTCCTGAGGTTCAGTTTTGGAGACAGGCAGGCGCTCTGTGGGGCCTGTGAGTGGGCACCATATACATCAGATGACTCAGTCCGCTGTGTTCCTCTTGATGCCACTGAACTGCTTGCAAGACGATTTCTTTGAGCTTCCTTCCTCCCTTCGTTGAGCAGAGGGGGTAAGTCAGGGAACGCTTTTATGTGGCTGCTGCGTTTCCAAATGTTCCTCTATGATTGACAGCTCTGCATTCAGCTTCCCATTATGGCACCTGCAGATAATGAGATATCTTGAAACCGGAATTTCCAGCGCCTGAGCCTGCCAGGAATATTATCATCAGTGTTCTAGCAAGCCATTCCCGCTGCACACATGACCTCTACAAATTTGAAATGTCAAAACACAGCCAGGAGCTGAAACCAAGGCCACTCCAGTCCAAGTGGCTATTGGCTCTTGAATATACAGGAAGGAGTCCTTTATCTTGGGAGAATTATGGATTACCAGAAAATAGTGATCTTTTCATTAACCTATATGTATTTAGAATGTAGATAATGTCTGTCTTTTATCATTCTCATAGCCTGTGTGTGGGGAGACCTGAGAAATGAAGGCTTGGGCATTCCCCAGAGAATCCAGGACTCTTTGGGGGCTAACTCAAGCCATCAAATCTCTTCATCCTCAGCGACAATCTGGGGCCTTAATTTTGTAGACATTATAGCCACCTAGATCTTGTTGTGTTATCAAAGAGGATAAAGGTAGAGGAAACTCGGTCCTACCTTTGGAATTGGAAGTTTAATCTTCTACTTGTTCATTTTCTTCCGTCTCTTTCACTTGGGCTACAAGCTTAGAGTCCTCATCACAAGGGGGTTATGGGCTCACCTGTCTACTCAACTGAGCTTCTTGTCTGTGTCTTTCACTATGTTGTGTGCTCAATATGAATTAGAGATTTTAGGAGTTTGCTGCATACAGAGGGTGGCACTTGGTGAATGATTTTGTTATCACCCTCAACTTGGAGAAGCAGAGGGCCAGGTGACTGATGGGGGATGGCAGGAGGAAAAGGGTATTTGGAGAGCCTGTCCTTGGAGCTGGGCTACAAAGATGGATGGAATTTTCTTATAAGCATAAACTGATGAGAGTGAGGGTCATGGATGGACAAGTTTTACATACAGATGATTGTGCATGAACAAAGGCCTGTAGGTCTAGAGGTACATGGCATATCTTGGGGGCAGCAAGAGGTTGGAAGGGCCTGGATCACAGAGGGGCTGCACACAATGAGAGACCTGGTTAGAGAGGGCAACCAGGCCCTCCTTCGAAAGGCCTGACAGCCAGCAGGGCTGGGCCATTTCCCCAAAGTCCGAAGACTTGGAGTGTGTAGAAATGGCTCTTACAACCTTTCCCTCTTTCTTCCTTTCCGTGTTGTTGATAGGCCAATCCTCCCTCCCTCTCCCCACTTCTCCATCCATGGCAGAATTGACCCTATAGCTAGGTTCTAAGGGCAGATACAGAAGCCACATGCGGACACCTTCAAGATTTCTTCATCCTTCCATCACAGTGACTGGTTCAGGATGTACTATGAACCAAATTGGGCCACTGAGAATCAGCCCTGAGATTTTAGCTGGTGTCTCGTGAGCCAGATCTGCTATTTCCACGGAGATTTCTAGGCAGGCAAAATAGAACCTTGACACTGCTGGTGGTCAGGCAAAACAGAAGCTTGGCACTGCTGGTGGTCATCTTGCACTGCCCGGAGAAAGATGAGCTATGGATGTGCCAGTGTGGAGGAGTGCAGAGCAGAGATGGGAAAGGTGTAGTTCTCCTGGCTTCATTCAGCACCTGACTTCAGCTATTTCTGAAGTCAACTCCCATCTCTGGATTTTACACTGGGAGAGGATACATGTTTATTTATGTATTACTTTTAAAAAGTTTTAGTTGAACTTCTGTCTCTTGAAACCACAAATAATCATAGTATGTATAACAGCAAGCACTGGTATAGTGAGTAGTCCTGCTCTCACCATAATGGCTTTGGGGATAACCCATTAGTACCTGATTGGATATTGAGATGAGGTATTGCACAAACAGTTGAAGGCCATGAATGCACATTTTTCTAGACATTTCACTACTTTTCTACTTACTTGGTCTCTCTCTAAGACCTCAGATCCTGCTGACAGGTGCAAAGACATCCACTCCATCCCCTTAGTGCAGATCTTCCAGAGGTCCACAAGAGAAGCCCACTAGGACCCCAAAACTCAGAGTTACCAAAGCAGAAAATTCAGACTAGCTACTCCAAGTGGAGCTACACACTCAGGAGATCTCCATGGACGGGTTCAGAATCCCACTGAAGACCAGCCCTAGCCCAGGTCAGCATGGGCAGACTCAGGAGGGGGAGCCTGCTCTGGGTAGAAGCCCAAGTAGTCCATAGGTGCCCCCCTGCAGGGGGGCCTCTAGCTAAAGTGGGTGGGACCTCTTCCTCCTTCCTCTTGGAGGCTTTGGCTATACAGGGGAGTGAGCAATGGGCCTCCTGCTCCTCTGGGAAGCAGATATGGCTGAGGCCTGCCCTCCTCCAATGGGGCCTGGACAGCAGGCTTTTCTCAGCACATGAAGACAAATTTAGCCCAGAGCATTTCTCTCCTGGTTAAGCTAAGGATATGAAGTTGGTCAGGGAGGACCAACCACATTCCTAAAAGGCATCCTGAATACAATGGCTCAATAACCACAGAAGATTGGAAAATCATATTCCAGTGCCTCAGAACCCCCATCATACATGCACATATATATATACACATGCACACATACATATATGCACACACATGCACACATGCATACACACATAGGCACAAACATAGACATACATACACCTATACACACATATACACACATACACACATGCACACATGCAAACACATATATGCATGCACACACATGTACATATAGACACACACGTAGACATAAACATAGACATGCAGACACATATAGACACATACACACATACACCTATGCAAACACACATGCATACGTGCACACACATACACAGTGCACACACAGACACACACATAGACACATCTACACACATAGACACACACATACACACATAGACACACACAAATATACACATAGACTTACAAACACACATAGAGACACATATACACACATAGACACAGACATACACATGTAGACACACATATACAAACATAGACACACATACATTCATAGACACACAAGTACATATATAAACACATCTATACACATACAGACACCACAAATATACACATAGACACTATCCACACATAGACACGTAAACATACATAGACACCCACAATACAAAGACACACACATACACATACTCACATAAAAACACACATGCATACACAAAGGCACAGAGACACACATAGACACACACATACACACATATAGACGCATACATACAGATACACAAACACACATATACACATGTACACAAACATACACAGAGACATGCACACACACACAGCCACACACAGAAACACATATAGACACAGGCACATAAAATACACATACACACATATACACATTAACACAAATACGCACACACACACACACACACGACTTTCTAAAGACTCAAAGGAGTCCTATCAGGGAAAATGCACGCGACTTGTCTGTCAGGCCAGCTGGCCCTAACAACGGAAGTGTGTGTCCCTGTTGAGTAATGGACCCTACCCCAGGATCCCCAGAAAGTTGTTTTTTTTTTTTTTTTTTTTTGGTTGTTTTTTCTTTTCCTCCCAACAGCATCTGAGGACAAAGAGACACTTGCAGAAGCAGAGCAGGCCTCTCCGGGTAAAATTAGAACTATCTCTAAAAAGGTGCACGCATGTGCTCCAACATACAGCAAATAATTTATTGTCAGGTGCAATTCCTCTGCTCGAAGATCAGGTGGCTCTCCGGCCATCCACGCCAAACGGAAAGTAGCGTCCCTGGTCCCCGGAGCCTGCCTGGCTGAGCACAGACGGCAGTAGCCAGGGGCTGGCGGCACGGGCTGTGCGACCAGGGCAGGGCTGGGAGAGAAAATGGCCGCCCTGTCGCCAGGTCCTTCTGTGTGTGGCCCTGTCAGGAAGGAACCGGAGCTCCGGCCGGGGCTGGCTGGCTCCTGCTAAGAACTAACGCCGCGGTGGCGGTGGGGGACAGGAGATGAGAGACAGAACAGGGCAGCTGCAAATGGAAATCACCCTAGGGAAGGTTACAACTAGATAAAGTTTTCGACAATAAGATTCCAGAGACTGCTGACGGGAGCAAAGCTCCGTATTTTAGTCTCAGTACAAATTTGCTTCAATCTTATACAACTCCCATGCAGCATTGCCCACAGCTGCATGCTGTAAACAACAAACAAATCTATTTCCATCAGCCCTGCTGATGCCAGGAGAAAAGTGCCTGAGCAGAAGACATGCACAGATGCAAACCCTCACCTGAGCCTGGCGCTGCCCTCCATTTGGCCTCTCTAACTTAATATCGTTGTTACAAAGCTATTGGTCTCCTGGTAGCTAGCTGGCTCAACGCAGTGCCTCTTCTTCCAGCTAATCTGACAACTCCGATCCAAGAAGCATCAAGGGCCCAATTAAGAAGACACATCTTATCAAGGAGCTTATTTTGCATAACAGAATACAAATGACGAATAAAAATTTAATGTTTAATAACTTAGTACAAAGAGGGCTGTTGATATAGAATGCCTGGAATTTTTATGGAGGCTGTCAGACTTGTGATAAAACTGTTATATAGGAACACTTGGCAAAAAACAGCGTAGAATTTTTCAGTAATGGTGTGTGCATGATATTGCATTAATTCTTGATAGGGAACTAACTGTAAGCCAGTTTGAGTTTCAGTGTAAGATGTGTGTGTGTGTGTGTGTGTGTGTGTGCATGCGCATGTGTGTGTCGTGCTCTATCCAGAACGCTGTGAGGGTGTGGCTGGACATGCACCCATGCCTTTACGGAGGAGCATCAAAGTGCATTTCATTGAAGACTTAGCAGAGAAGTTGCTCAGTCCCGCGTAAGGCATCTGGGTGTGTCTTTCTAGAACAGAAATGGCAGCAAATGAGTGGGTTCACTTTCTGTAGTAACCATCCCGATGCCGAGAGTTGGGGCAGGATTCTTAAGGGTCTGCTTGGGAGCACTGGAAATTCTCCATGACATGTCTATGTTTATGAGGGTGAGTGTGTGACATGGAGCAACAGTGTGTGGGAGGGTGCCTCGCTAGTCTCTGGCCTCCAAAATTTGATCCCTGGAAGCCGCTAATAGAGATATGCACAAAAATTCATGCCTGAGCTGGATACTTATCGACTCCACAGAGCTTTCCTATCGCTTTAGCCATGAAGACATCTTTCAATGATGCATTCATTCAAGTATTTACTGACACCCTAAACTTGGCTCGACACTGAAAGGAAAGCCACAGTGCTTACAGGCCACTCTAGAAAGCAGGTCTGTGGCCACAGGCTTGACTCTTGTCTCTGCCACGCACTACCTGCAAGATACTTGAACAAGTTACCCAACCTCTCCAAACTTCCATTTCTTCAATGTAAATTGAATTATGAATGGTACCTACCTCTCTGACTTAAACTGATCACCCAGCCATGGCATTGAGCACGGAGTCGGGAGCACAGGAAACACCAGATGCGTGTCAGCCTTCTAACATGTTATCAATGCATTTCTGCGCAATTGCATCTCCCAAGCTTTGGCCCAGAGGAGCATTGGTGTCCACACTCTGAACGGCTTTAGACTGATTGGAAAAATTCTTGACATTATGGCTGTGTCTCCACAGAATTCCAAATGTCCATCCAGAGAAATTGAGCCTTCATCTCTAGTAATGCTTTATTTTTAAAGTGGCCATTAACCAGGACTAAACTCATGCTAAAGTAGAGTGGAACCCTTTCAGATAGATGTACATATCACATCTATATGAATGCAAGATGAATTTCATACTCATCCTGTCCTATTGCATTAGTGTTATTACATTGAATACTAAATGAATTTCTAATGATTGGACACTCAAAGGAAAATGTGACCCTTCATAGTAGTCATCAAACTCTATAGGCGGATTGGAAATTGTCTGGTGGGGGCTTATCCTAGTGGCCAACAGAACGCACAACCCAAAACACAACCCTAAACATTATTGTGTGGGCTACTGGGAAACATAATTTACTTGATGAGGCCAATATTCAAATGCAAACTTATATTAGAATTGACACTACAGGAGGGGCTTTTACATGGAGGATTTGTTACAGAAATAAAATCTATCGGTAACACTTTCATTGTTCCATCATTATGATCTCATTTGGTATTCACTGTAATAGCACCGATCATAATGAATTTGTTTGATATTCATGTGGTTCTCCCACACATTAACAGAGTTTCTGTTATAATTCACCATCCAATAAGCATTAGTTAATGCAGACTTTGGACCAATAAAGATGGTCTATCCCACCCCTAGAGTTGCCTGGAGCTGTCTAAGAGTTCAGGGACATTTTGATATTGAATGATCCTTCTGCTTCCTCCTGGTTCCCATGCCATCCCTCAAGCTGGAGGGAGCTTTCTGAATCCCAAACTGGACATAAACAAGAATGGTCTCCATTTAGTTTTTGGAGCCCAGAGGAGAAGTTGGAGCTGCACCCTTTGATGCCACCAGTTCAACCTTCACAGATGTGGACTTTAGAATTACCCTCCTTTCTCCCGATCCCACTGGGGCTCCTTGGGGGCCCAGCTAAACAATGCTCCCAGCAAAACGCTACTCATGCCAGAGTATATACTCCAGTCCACTCTGCAAAATAACTTCTTACAAAAAATTTCAGGGTTGTGCTTTGGTGTTTGGACAAATGTTTATCCTGCCTTAGATCCCTCAGCCAGGGAGTGGAGCCAATTTCTCAGCAGTTCTGACTCGTTGGCAATCAAATAGCCCAATCCCAGAGAAAATAAAATCTGACTGATACTGGCCCAGTTACTTCATCACTTGTCAGGGCTCTGGGTGAGAGCTCTCTATTAAACTCTCTGGTAATTAAACTTGCAAAATGTCCCTATGATGCTTCTTAGTAATGGGTTTACCCGAGTGCACTGTCCAGGAGGGACTTGCCTTGTCACTGGGAGTGATGGTTCCATCCCTAACCACCACTCTTTCTGCTTCAATTACCCGAATATTTATTAAAAGGAACAGCAAAACCGCAATTGCTTCTGCACCAACCTAATAATACTCATCCAGTACTTCCAGAAAACTTGTGAGTCAGCATCAGTTTTCAAGAGCAGGTGCTGCCCACAATTATCTTGAAAAGAATGTCTGATCAGTTTCTTAGTATTGGAGAACTCTGACCTCCAGGCTAAAGGCGTGACATGCAAATCCACACTCCTTAAATCTTTCTAACCCCAGGCCTGAGGTAAGAGGACAGAGAAACAGGTCTTGTAGTGCCTTTGTAAGGGATGCCGGTACAGTGAGCAAGCATGTACACAATCCAAAGAGATGGGGCTTCCTGTCCTCCCAGAAAGAAGTGAATCCTCTGGAGGATTTCTCCCCTGGCTATCTAAGCGTCTTTGGACAAGTTGCTTGCCCACTAGAAATCAAATGAATTAAATGACCCAGTGCTCCTCAAAATAAACTTTTCCATCTGTAAAATGAAGATAATATCATAGATGCAAAGATTAAGGAACTTAAGGTGCGTGGAAATAGCACTCATTCCAGCTCCTAACATAAAGTCTGGGCTCAAACTGCACTAGAATTCAGGTTTATTGCATCAAGCAGCACTTTAGCATCTTAGCTGGAAACAGATGTTTCTGCTCTAGGCTGCCCCCACAAGTCAGGTTTGCTGGGCCTCTTTCATTGTCTCTGCAATGTGGAGTTTCTTTTGCTTCAGAGTTATCCTCACGGGCTGTGATTCTCCAGCATCTGTAGCTAGAAGGAGCAATGCAGAATTCAGGGAGGTGGACGGAAGCTGTCTCCCTCTGCAGTGTTAGGTAGACGTTCCTTGGATTGCTTGGGCAAACACAATGATTTCCTTCTGCCTTAGTCTTTTGTTGTTGCCATCGTTTTTCTCTCCGGTGTAGCAATGATTTCCCATTTTAAAATATTAAGCCACTAAGCTGTAAGAGAAACAAATGCCTTTGGGCATTTTTAACATTAACTCAGCAGAGGAAGAAATGTCACGTGGTCCTATACCGCACTGTCCTCAGAGGGAATGCACGGCTGGCCCCAAACATAGCTTCCTCCTTAGCAGGACACAAACAAAGCAGCTAAAGATGGACGTTAAGGCCAACCGACTACTCCCAGGTAAGGAGCCCTTGTAGTTCCCAGGATGAAATAAGGCAGGCACCAGAGGCCCTGGGCTGCTCTGCCCTAGTTTTGTGGGTTCGTGTCAGTTCCTCAGAGTTATTTAGCATAGTTTTGGGTGAGATCAATGCACATGGAGTGCAGTATAAATACCATCTGCAACGTGCCAAGAAGCAGTCCACAAGGTGTGCCCTCACCACCAGCCCACGAGTCGCACTGATGAGCCCCGCGTAACCTCACCTTGAATTAGTGAACTGCAGCTTGACTCCCATCCTTCAAGTGCATACAATTTTTTTTTTTTTTTGAAGAGACACCTACTTGAGAGAATTCCTCTCTGGAATTTAAGAAATAATGAATGTGGACCTCACCAGTCCCTGGCCTTTTCGTAGTTCATAATGAAAACGAATGTTCATTTTTCCTTTAAAACTGTCTCGAGCTAAATGATACTGACGCTTTCAATTTTTAACATCATAATCAATAAAGGCTGCTTATGCACACTTTGCAAAACCATCAGTTTAGAAGTTTGAAAAAAAATCTGCATATGGCTGCAGCTTGCTGGCTGGAACGCTCTCGCACTAAATCTTCTGAGTTAAAGTTTTACTGGTGTGTTATGAGTAAAAATGCCTTGTCAGCCATCTGCCAGTTTTTCTCCTAACATCCATATTTCCAACCCTTGCTAAACATTGGGAGCATGCGGCCACAAGAGGCCACCTCTACAATTAAACAGCCACGCGCAGCAGCAGAAGCAAGGGCATGTCATAAGAGAACTGTCTAGTATTAATTTTAAAAGTCCATAAAGACTAGCTCCGACCCATCCAGGTTGATAGACGGGCAGTGAAATGTATTAGAAACTGTTAACCCCAGGAGAGCAAGAAGAGGGGAGAAAAGTAGAAAGGGAGAGAGGAAAAAAAGGAAAGAAAGAGGGAACAGAAACAACCACAAACAATGCACCAGTGTCAAAAGCTTCAATGAATACTAATCATGGCTGATTAATCAGTCTCTAATTCCACTGATCCAAAAAGGTTACAGAGTCAATTGTGTAAAATTAGCTCCTTCTCATGTGTCCCTCTGCATTTCGAGCCTCTGTCTGTTCATTTGCATCTTTTGCCAATGTTTACAAAGAATTCAGTTCATTAGCTCTTGAGCATAAAGTCAGAAATTGGAGGGGACTCTGCATTTTCTCGCTGAGAGTAGTACTTAAAACAAATAGCATCACTTCCTCAAACATTTATAGATTAAACTAAATGGCATTAATTACCGTAAATCTCCTATTTGTGAGGAGAAAGAGGGGGGAAAGAAAAAGAATCTTCTTTCTCCATACCCGCGGTTTCATGCAGGATTGTTCCATTCTCATCTAATGTCTCATATAGTTGGGGGCAAAATGTTTAATCACAGAATTAACAGGAAGGGAATGGCAAGGGAAGCTAACAAGGCGTGCTGCAAGGAGGCTCGCTAACTTTTTATAGAGCCGTGTTTTGCAAAGCTCAGAAGCAGAAGGTTGCTTTTGAAAGCCCTTATTAAAAAGAGATCCCTGCCACATATGTAGAAGCTATCTTGGGAAATACCTGTTTTACCGATGTTTGAAAATCTTGAAACCTGCCGGAGAGAGGTGGAGGAGCCATTGTGGGGCCCGGCTCAGGAAGTCTGTCCAGGGCCTCACGGAGGAAGCTGGGGATTGACATAGGAGATGGGGAGCTCCTGCCTGTTTTCCAAAAGTGCACCTTGTATGTTTCAGAGGAGAGAATGTGCAAGTCAAACAGGCGGAGTGGTTTGTAGAGCAAGGGAGTAATCTTGAAAAAAGCCACACGTCTTTTTGGGAAATATGTAGAATTCTTGGTCCTTGGAAAGGACAAGATGCCACCTGTTCAGACTTCATTTATGCCAAGGGTGTTGCACCTGCTTGTCTTTAGGAGAAGTGGGAATGGAGCAGAGGTAACACCCCAGAAAGCTGTGTTGGTCCCAGAGGGATTAGAGCCTTCCGGAGCTCCCTGCTGTGTGCACATCCAAGCAGATTTTAAACAATGTGCTGGTGCTGATCAAACCCAGGGGGGCTGCTTGCAGGAGGCTGGCCACAGACATCCACTCTGGATCTCTGGGTCCTTTCCCCTCCTATAGCTTAAGTATATTCACATGGTCTGGTTCCTATGCCTCTGCTTCTATTTTCCTACATATTTTCTGCCTGAAATGCCCCTCCCTCTACCCCCTGCCAACCTCTTCTTTCCCGAAATCTTGGCAAATCATCAGCGATGGAGGAATAGGTATTCCAAGTGGAAACCCTTAGACATTGGCCCTACCCTCCCAGAGCTCACATGGAGCAAGGGAATTCTAGATACATAAGGAGATAATAACAATCAGATTACATGATGACAGCATCACCTCCTACAGGGAGTCTCCCCTGATTTCCTCAGGCTACATTTCTGTTCCTCTATCCTGTGTGTCTCTTAGCAAGCCATTTTCCAATGATAGTTTCTGTTTCTATCTTCCCTTCTGAGTGTGAGCCTCTTTAAATTTTTGTTTTTTTACTTCGTTTTGTTTTGTTTTTGAGACAGGATCTCTCTCTGTCACTCAGGCTGCAGTGCCGTGGCACAATCACAGCTAACTGCAACCTCAACTTCCTGGGCTCAAGTGATCCTCCCATTGCAGCCTCCTGAGTAGCTGGAACTACAGGCATGAGCCACCATGCCTGGCTAATTGCTTAAATTTTTTGTAGAGATAGGGTGTCACTATGTTGGCCAGGCTAGTCTTGAACACCCAGTCTCAAGTGATCCTCCCTCCTCAGCCTCCCAAAGTGCTGAGATTACAGGTGTGAGCCACTATACCCAGTGATGAGCCTCTTAAGCACAGGACAATATCCTAAGACCAAGTTCATCCCAGACCAAGTTCAGTGCTAGGACAAAATAGGTGCTCAACACACACTTGTTGAATGAATGTGCCTCAGCACCCAGACCCTCATTTTGCAATGTGCTGTGCAGACACTGGTCCTTTCCTTCCAGCTGTAAAATGTCACCACTCAGGACTAGGCATCTGATCCCTCTGGTCCCAGGAATTTAACAGGTTTATGGAAGGTGTGGGGTATGTATTAATAAGATATGTAGCTAGTAATCCAGCTCAAAATGAGACTATTAAAGTGAAACCCACAGCAAGGTCCAGATTTGGGGGATAATATGATGGAAAGTCATTTATTGCCTCTACCTTCCTTTCTGCCTCTGTATCAGCCCATTGCTAAATACAAACATCTTGAGGGCAGGAATATCTTATTTTCTTCCTGCCCCTAAGATCCAGGACAAGCCCGACCTGAAGTAGATACCTAGAAAATATTTGCAAGGGAATCAGTGGGTAGGCTTGGGGCCTAAAGCACAAAGCCCCTTTCTTATATTATAGCAAATCAAGGATCAGAGTGTCTAAGCCTCCTGGTGCTTCTGTGCCCATGCAAACATAACTGTATGTCTGAAGGTGAAAGTCATTTATGTCAAAGTTATTCGTGGAAATCCCTTAGGACGGTATTTTGTTCGAGAGCCACAGTGGCCTCCCAGTTGGGTGAGCAAGTCATTTTTCCCTCCCATGTAGGGTACACCATTGAATCTTGAGAGGAATATTAGAAGTACTAGCTTGCCTTTATGATCCGCGTTGTATTTTTAAAAATACGTCTTTTATTCTGTAAAATGTAATGCAATGTAGTGAGACACTCCCATCATGGGACTGAGAACAATTGAGGCTGTAACTCCAAGTTCACATCACCCGTCATCCTCACGCTGGTTAAGGTGAATGTCAGCATCCAAACTCCCTGCGCTGCTAAAGCTAGGATCACCCACAGTGTCAGTAAATCCCCTCCGACTGCCCAGCAGTCACTCACTCAGAGAAACCACAGAGGCTCAGGTCAGCATTAAGGACCCAAGTGCGTGGCTTCTGAGCCCAGCCTGCAGTTTCTGGGCCCTCCTTGGGCTCACACCAGGTGGGTGCCCGGGCAGAGCTAGGGTGGGCT
The DNA here is from genome assembly GCF_000951035.1 of Colobus angolensis palliatus. Classification (NCBI taxonomy): domain Eukaryota; kingdom Metazoa; phylum Chordata; class Mammalia; order Primates; family Cercopithecidae; genus Colobus; species Colobus angolensis. The sequence goes on from NW_012116166.1 coordinate 3,254,962, forward strand.
GGCGCCCGAGAAGGAAGGGTGGGAGGCTCCCTACAGCGAGCTCCTCGGCTCACCTCTGCTTCCTGATTCATCATGTTTTTTTATTAGCTCTCTTTTCTCCGATAAACCTTTGCCGAAGAGGAGCTCTTGGAAACAGCTGGAGCAACTCCCTTCAGCAGGTGGAGTTTGGCAGGCAGGTTCCCAGATCCAGCCGCCAAATCGCTCAAGCTCCCACTTCAATGAGAGGAAAAGAGAGATGCAACATAAAGCAGGCTCTGCTTTCCCACCTTCTTGTTTAACTCACCCAAGAATGAATGCAACAAGCTGAGCACAGAGAGGCTTCTGCTCTTCAGCAATGCATCGGGTCCCAGACACCCCGTTTCTACAAGGAGATTATTGTATTTATTTTATTTTTGTTTTTATTTTTCGGCAAAAATTCTTCTTGAGCTCTCTCTTCTTTTCTTTTCTCTTTTCCTTTTTGAGACGGAGTTTCGCTCCGTCACCCAGGCCGGTGGAGTGCAAGGACACGATCTCAGCTCTCTGCAGCCTCCACCTCATGGGCTCAATTGATTCTCCCACCTCGGCCCCCCTAGCAGCTGGAGTTACAGGCACGTCCCCCATGTCCAGCTAATCTTTTATTATTAGTAGAGATGGGGTTTCACCATGTTGGTCAGGCTGGTCTCGAACTACTGACCTCAGGTGATCTGCCCACTTCAGCCTCCTAAAGTGCTGGGATTACAGGCATGAGCCATGGCGCCCAGCCCTCTCTCTTTCTTTCTTTGCTGTCTTTTTTATGTTTTGTCTGTTCCGTGAAAGAGTGCAGAGAAGGCTTTGCTTGGAGCAGACCCTCCCATGCATTCTCCTTTCTTGCCTGAACTTTCTCCCGCTTTCTGCACTCACTCTGTCCTCCTTCTCATCACCTTCAACCTGTAATTCAATGCAAAAGAAAATGGGAAAATTGAGGGCTTTCTTTTTCATTATTTAATGTCATGTTTTTAGATTTTTAAAATTCTGACCTGAAATTTGAGAAGACATTGATACAGCACCAGTCATATTCTGTTTTACATTCTCATAAGCATTTGGACTCACGTTGGGGCAAAGCTATGAGGAGATGGCCAAGGAGCAGTGCCCAGTACCCCCAACCCCAGCTTTTCTTCCCCAAGACAAAGTTTGGGATCCGTTTCTTTATTTCTTACAATTCATGTTTTTGCTTTTACACGATGATTGTGGGAAGTGGCTACAGTCAGTGACAATCAGCAAAGTAGGGTGCTGCTGCCCCAAACCACAGCTGACCCAGAAGGACACTCCCACATTATGGCAGCAGCAGTAGTTTAAGAATGTCTAGAGTGGAGGCGAAAAGGACTGTCTACACTATAAAGTGGGCAAGTTGATCTAACTGTGGGCCAGAAAATATATTTCAATTTGCATGCCAGTTGTGATGGATTGGTAGTAATGGCCTAGAATGCTGAGTTCAGGAGGGTTCACTGGCTACGCCCTGAGCTGAGCAGAACGGTGGTCTCCCGGGGCCAGTGACTTTGGCCACTCAGCTGATAGGAAGGAAAGTCCCCACCTATTTTCCTTCTGGGGCTAGAATCTCCGAGCTCATTTTCAAGTCTAGGCAAGGCATTCCAAAATCAAGAAACACTCGGTAAGTCCGTACCAGATACATTAATCAACGTATTTAACTTTCTCTGAGCCATCGTTTTGGCAAATGGAATTCTCTATGGAAATTGTTTTTTTTCATGGGACTTCACTGCTTCCCTCCCTCAACCCCTTGCACTATTGCTGTGAAGGGTGCCGAGATATCAGAGTCAAGCATTCAGTTCTTTCAGTTTCTTTGACGGTGATTTACAAAATAGAATATATGTATCCTTCAAGGGGAGATACAATTCCGTGAATGACGATAGTTGCATTTTCTTTGACATCTTTGTAGTTACAATATCGATTTGCAGGATGACCTGTACACACGTTTAAAAAAAAGACAAAAGGAAACAAGTAAATGATCATGAGATGTATTTCCTGTAATATTTAATAATCACATTGAAACACTGACATGCGTTGTGCTGCATTTACAAACCTCTGTTTCCTTTGAAAATTACACCCTAGCATTTAATTCACCAAAATAACTCATTTTATACAGCACAACAATGTAGTAAAATAACTCATCTCGAATATGTGGATATGAATAGATTTAACACATCTGCATTGAACAAAATGAATTAATCTAAAAGCCGAGAAACTGCTGTTCTCTTTCGAGAGTTACCGATTATTTTACCATTCCCTTCAGTTTACTTGTTTGTTTTTGTTAAATTACTTTTGGAATTAGGAAATGAGGAAAGCAGAAACACTGGTTAGGTTTTTCTCTACTTGGAATAGAGAAACGGGACATAAATAATCATTTGCATTATACCTTATTTCTTTAAAAATTATATTTACAATTGTGCAGAGACCAAGGAGCGGCCTCTGTTCACTGTGGGCTTCTGTTTAATCCTTGGAAAATACTGTATTTCCATTACAACGCTCTCCCAACAGAAGTCTAGATATTAAAATTATTTTTTGAAGCTGACCGTAAAGTGCTAAAAACAAATCAGAGTTCAAGTGCATTTCAGGGCTCCCCCCTGGGAGGATATTCACTTGCAGACGTGGGGCCCGTCTCCTAGAAGAGGAGATGCAGATGTGTTCACTGCATCTGATTTCTTGCACACGGAGCTGTGGGCTCCACAGTGCAGCATTCCCAAGGCTCAGTTGTTATTTCCGGCCCTGGTCATCTGGGTAGGCACAGGCATCACGAGGAGAAGAGCCCATCTGTGCTGATGGTTTGGGATGGAGAGTGGTGACCCAAACCCACAACTGGAGAGAGAAACCCAAGCATACTCTTCTTGCGGGGCACAGGTGCCACAATCCGGGTGGCTCTGACCGTTCCTGGGTCCTGGAGGGCTTCTCTGATGCAATTAACTTTGAGGGCAACCGGCAGGATCTACTAAGCTCCATTCCTACCAACTCTACAGCAAATGCAGCCTGAAGGTCTTCCCTCAGTGAGCTGGGACAGAAATGGAGACCACCTTTATGCGGAGGGATATAAAAATGCAGACACCTCAAATCTTTGGATGCAGGGCCTTCAAGTCAGAGTTTGCAAATGGATCCCATGTCTCCTTTCTTGCAAAAACCACGCTGGGATGTTGCACCCACCACTTCCAGTTTCAGGCTCTGCAAAGTGGAAACACTTTGTGCAGCCACCTAAGTGCAGAATCTTTATCCTCATGATTTCTTGCCTCAGACATATACTCTACCGTAGCTTCCCTCGTAGAAACTTTTATCAGTACTCCGGTCTCTCTGGAGTCTTTCCAAAGCTTTCAACTTAGTTTTCACAGGGAAAAAAATCTAATTTTTTCATCTCTTATTTGATCGATGTGCACAATTTATTAAATTGCATAATGACAATTACAAGTAAAGCAGGTTTGGGAATAAACTCATCTGATTCCTGGGAAATATTCAGCTCACCCAGCACAACACCCTGCCCATGCCAGCCTTGAGCACTGAGCACACTATGGGCCTCATCATGCAGGGCATCTTCTAGAAGGAATGGTGGCTCTGGGGAGTTTCTAAGACCAACCGGATATGATCTAGGAGATATTCAGGCTATGGGTAGGTAAGGTGGGGGCCATGTGACGGGCTTTCCTACTAAGGAGTTTAGAGATTCTCCTGGCAGGAATAAGAAACTGCTTATCATTTCTGGGAGAGAAAGAAGCAATTTCATCCGATTTGCCATCGGAAAACTCACTGGGTTGTAGTAGGGAAAGAATTGGACTGTTGTTTCTTAGTCTTTCTCCCGCCCTGTAACGGGATTTTACACCCATAGCTTTGGTGACCCGTGTGTGCCTTTTCCATCTCTCCCAATAGAGTAGGTGGCTCTTTGTCTTTGGACTTAGGCATGTGGCTGCTTTGGTCAATGGATGTTGAGGGGCCATGAGGGAACCACAGGATTTGCATGTGTCTGCAGGATTTGGCTTGCCCTCTCTCACTCCTGCAGTCTGCCAGGAGAGGAACGTGCCCCAGGTGGTCACAGTCCCTTCAGCCTGAGCCTTGGAATGAGAGGTAAAGGAGCAGACCTGAATCTGACTTGCAGCCTGGAGCAAGGTTGCCATATCCGACCTACAGGCCCAGTGAGAAATGCCCGTTTGCTGTGAGCTTTGTAAGAAACGACCCTCAGCCCTCAGTGAGGATGCGGGTTGCAATTGAGCCATATTGCAGATGGCTGATTAATACTGAACTGGACAAGACTGAGTGAGATAGGAAGCAGGAAATCCATCACTCTCTCTCACCTAGCTGGGTGACTTCAGGATAGTCCCCATCCCTCTCCAGGATCCATTTTCTTGTTGGCAACATGAAGAAGTCACAGAAGGTGATCTTTATGGGCCTTGCCACCTCTCAGGGGCCATAATGGAGAAGAAGACGAGATAAAGCATCATTTTGTCTTGGCTGGGCTACGGTTTCTACAGGAGGGAAGATTTCCGTCACTTTCACCGGGAAATGGTCCTGGTTTTCACGTTGTTTGCAGTCCACAGGATGCCAAGACCCATTTGACAGTACAAAAGGACGTCCTGAAACAGCACATCCCAATGTCCCCAAAGTCACTGCAAGTCATTCCCATCACCCTGTCCCGTCCCCCTGGCTCCACTCACACAAGGCGAAATGTTGCACGCACGTATCCTAAACTCCTTGCCCTAGCTCTCTTCCCTGGTGCTGGGGGCAGGGCATTCCTAGAGAAGGTCGTAGGGTCTGCAGGGGGCTCCATACCAGGCAGGCGACTTTCTGCCAGGAGCCAGGCCTGCAGTGAGCAACTTTGGGGTGGGATTTTCGAGGAAGGGTGATTATCAGGGCATCGGTAATAAGGGGCGGGAAAAGCACGAGGAGAACAATGGAGAGGCCTCCCCGGTGCAGTCACTCTAAGGTATGTCACCTTCTCTGACGCCAGAGCCACTGTCAGAAAGGCAACTTCATCTAACTAATTAGCAGGGTTTGCCACTTTACAAATCTGCGCGGCTTTCTTGGCACGAAACAGCTGCGGAGGCAAAGAGCTGTAGGAACCTATTAAAAATCACAGGGCTGAAAGAAAAGGAGGGCAAGGGGGAAATTTGAGAGAAGGGGTGGGGGAAGGAAGGAAACTTCCCTGTACCAGGCCAGCCGCCGGCTCCCCTCGCTCTGTCCACATGCAAGCAGGAAGTGGTTAAAGTGACGGGAACTGGCACCCACCTTCCTCTTGAGCTGGGCCTCTGATCTCTGCATCTGGTTTTTCCTCTTGAAGCACTCTCTGGTTTTAAAGTGGCTTTGAAGGAAGACTCTCCTGTGGACTGCAACCTGTCACTGCACCCTGTCATCCGTCCAGTAATTAAAATCTGACTGATTTACTGACTGGCACCGACCATCATAGCTCTGGAGTTAGCTGATGTTCGTCTTTCCCAAGGCTAAAGTTACTTGGTGAAAAGAGACCGCTTACTCCCAACTAAGCTGTCATACAGCTGCAGTGGAGACCGTAAAGATAGCTAACAGAGCCCTCACCAGCCATCTTTAGTTTATTTTATTCTAATATTTATCACCGCCCAGCAAATGAACATAATACAGACAAGTTAGGGAGAGGTATGCAGGCTGATTTGTGGGTCCGGTGTGGCAGGCCATCTAAACACTGGATGGGCCACACTGAAGAACAGGCCACTTCCCTGAAGGGCTGGCCAACCTAGAGGGAGTTGCAGGTTGGGGAAGAGTCTTGAGCTCTGAAGAGTAAGGCTAGCTGTGTGCATGGGAAAGGGTGAAGGAATCAGGGTCCCTTGCAGGGGTGCTGAGTTTCCTGAGCCACCCAGCAGCCTGTGGAGTGACCTATCTTCTCCATCCTGTCCTTGTGTAGTCTTGACTTTGCTATCACAGTTCCGGGACATGGCCCATCCTGGCCCTTCCTGTGTAAGGTTACACCGGAGCTCCTGTGGGAGGCAGCCTCTCCCCACATCTCCAGAACTGCTAGACCTGGGCTCTGCCCCCATGAACTGCCTGCTGGCCGGCTCCTTTTCTCCTCTTCTCTCGGCATCACTTACTCATTCATTTTGTGAGCATCTGCATGGGGCCAAGTTCCATGCTAAGCACAGGGGTGAATTTGTATAGAACAGAACAGGCCTGACCCGGGCTTTGTGGGTCTCACAGGCCAGTGGAAAGATGGAACCATTAGACAAATAAAGGCACAAAGAAGTGCATATTAATAGTGGAGACAAGGGCTCTGAACAGGCAGAGTGAGGGGAAGAGAGACAGAGTCCACAGTGGGAGCACCATGCAAACTAATGGAGGAGTGTGGAGCTGCTCTCTGGGCAGGGCACAGACTAGAGAGAGGCAGTGGGGTGCCGGGAGAGCAAACTGCAAGGAGACTTTGCACTCAGGGCCCAGCACATGCAGGGCCCTGAGTGGGTGCCCCCTTCAATTTTCCTTCTGGGCAGCTCATCCTCCTCAGTCTAGCCCAGCACAAATTGGATAATTGTATGTCTCTCTCTTTCTCTTTCTTTTTCTTTTGGAGACACAGGGTCTTGCTCTGTTGCCCAGGCTAGAATGCAGCCGTGGAATCATAGCTCACTGCAGCCTTGAACTCCTGGGCTCAAGCGATCCTCCTACCTCAGCATCCCAGGAATCTGAGACTACAAGCATGGACACCACCACGCCCAGCTAATTAAAATATGTATATTTTGTAGAGAGGGGTGGCCTCCATATGTTGGCCAGGCTGGTCTCAAACTCCTGGCCTCAAGTCATCTTCCTGTCTCAGCCTCCCAAAGTGCTAGGATTACAGCCGTGAGCACCAGGCATGGCCCACTTCTCATTTTTGCTGAAGCAAAGAGGGCTCCAGTACTTTCCCTAGGTCACTGCATCTCCCAGCTGACAGCCATTAGCTCCCATGTCTTATAAATCACAGAAAACCACACAGTGATGCACTCACATGACTTGTGGGTATTAATTGTGCATGATGATGTTTACAGAACAAACCAAAAATACATATAACATTATAAATATATATATATACACATATATGTATCTTTTTTCAAACAAACATCATCATAACATTACATGTCATATGTATGTGTGCAAGCATGTGTATACTTTTAAAAACAAACACAATGGCTGTCTTGTCAAGAAAATTAAGTTGGGGGGATGTAGAGAGAAACACGGGGAGAATGTACAAAAGAAAAGGAGTTTCCGGGGTCTTTGTTCCCCTTGCCCTCTCTGCTTGGGGAGGACCTCTGTCTTGCTGTTTCTGGGACAAGCAGTCTTTGGAGGATGGAACTGGGTTTGGGAATACTTTCAGGGTGTGGAGTTGGATCAGATAAATCCGGATGAGATAAACTCATATGAGATGTTAGCGACCATCCAGAAGGACTAGGAAAGGTCACAGAGCAAGTCCACAGAGAGCAGACAATGAGAAGGAGCAGGTTTTCTGACCCTTCCTGGAGCTCTCCTCACCACCCTCCAAGACTAAGGGTTCATTTCTATTGTGTTTGCTTCCTGTCATCCTTAAGTCAGAGCAATGATTCTATCTAGGTCCTCGTGAAACTCAGAACATTATGCTTCCTAAGCTAGACATCAATAGGAAGGACACCTAAAAACTGGAGACCACAGGACTCCTCCACCACCAAATATGCAGCCTTCACAGCCCTGTCTACCTCCTCACAGGCTGCTGCAAATCGGGTGTTCCACCCGGGTCTGAGGGTGCCACCAGCCACCTGCCCTCCTGCGCATGCCCAGCAAAGCTCGGTGGAGCTCACCGGAGCAGTTGTGTCTGCCAGACAAAAGCTAGGACTCTTGGGAAGAGAGGGAAGACAGCGACACAGATCCAGTTGTTAGCAGGAAGCCCAGTTTGTTCTCCCTATTCAGTCCTGAGCATCCCAAAGGACTTCACCTTCTAGGGAGCAAAGGGCCTCCTTCAGCTGTTTAGAAAACCTCGGGGGAAGAAGAACAGCGGGTGAGAAGAGTGGAAGGTGGTGTTTTTATTTTGAGTAAATCAATTGGCTAATCGGGGTGGGATTTTCCATCTGGGAGTTGAAAGGGCAAAAGGAGAACAGTTAATTTTTCAAACCTTCACTTTAAAATACAAGCCCCTGTTTGTGAGCTGCATTTGATGCAGAGTCCAGGCGGGACAACAAGAAGTGGTGTCAGTGCCAGAACTAGCATAGTTTAAAGGAACAGCAAGTAAATTAAGACAATTAGGCATTCTTAATGCCCAGGGATCATTTTCTTTGTGTGTGTGTGTACCTTTTTCTTCCAAAAGTGCCTGCTTGCAAGACAGAATTTCTTATTATTTTCTTTTTTCTTTCTTTTTTTTTTTTTCATTCACACCCTGGATTTTTCCTTTTGTTTCTCTTGGGGAATGCATAGTTTGGTCCTGACTAGGGTGGGTACCAGGCTGTCCATGGTAGGAAGCCTGTCCTGTCCTAAATGACTCTCAAATGGAGGGGAAGGGGATGGGGGAGGACTTTTTAAAGGTATAAATTCCACCAAATCCTGGAGACCCCAGGTAGAGGTCAGTGAGGTTAAGTGAGATAAAAAAGTGAAAGTATTCCTGGAAATTCTTAGGAAGAAAGGTGCTAGATAAATTCTAGCTACATTTATGACTATTTTTATGGCTTGGCCTGTAACACTGTGGGTGGTCCCTGGACACAGGGCTCATTCATTCAGCTCACAGGAATCATGAGGTTGAGATCTGCAAACAGATCTGGCTCTGGAATGGTGGATGGGATAGGGAGATGGCTCCAGCAGACACCTCACTAAGGGGGCAAGAGGTCACTGTAAAACAGGAAGATCAGCTGTCCAGTGATGGAAGGCATGTTTCTCAAATGTTTCTGACCATTACCCATCTAGACTCAGGCATACATTCACTCTCCCATTCCCATTCTTCTGTGGTGAAATATCTGGTGATAACAAATGGAGAATAACAAAATCAGCTAGTTGCTAGTAACACATAAATTGTGTATTATTTACTCTATGAGAGATGAAGATAAGCATATACACATTTGGTTTTATTTTATAAAACAATGCCTCATAAACTAAACACTAGCCCAGGAATTTTATTGCATTTACCTTGATAATATGTTGCAAACCATTTAAAGAGAACAAATTCACTGACAGACCATCACCCATGAAGTATGGCTGTACAAGCACAACAGTTTGGGGATAAAGTATAAACTGGTTTTAGCATTAGGAGCAAAGATGATTCATATTGAAATCACAATGCAAACAGGTCTTCAACTTAAATAACAAATTTTAATTTAGAGGTCGATAATACTGTTAGTGAAAAACGTGTTCCTGTCTACATTGTAGGGTTGAGGAACAACTGCAGCAAACTGAAAAGGATGCAAAGTTTAATGTAGTTTGTAAATTGTAGAAGCAAGATCGGCAGCTTTGAAATATCATGATCTACTCAAGAGACCAGTCATAGAATGACCTTCCAGAAAGTTCTATACTCTGTATGGGGCCAGGTGCATGGGAAACTCTGCCCTGCTGCCACCCAGACTTGGTAGAAGAGTCCTCTACAAACTCTAATATATTCTTAATTTTTATTTATGAATTCTTCATTACATTAACCCAAGAACCTTCCTAATGGATTATTAGTAAGTAGCTCTTGGTAATGTGTGAATCTAAAAGTGGTTGTAATTCACCTGTAATTCACCAGCCCAGGACAGGATTCATCCCCTCATATGGATAGTGGTAGCCTTAGGGTAGCAGTGAAAGTTACCGAAAAGAAAGTATAAACTAAGGGTTATGGGAGTTTGGAAGAAAGAGGATACTTTTGGCTGGGTGGAAGTTGTGGGGCAGGGGACAACAGGAATATACGGGAAGGGCCCTCCAAGAGAACAGATCCCCTATGAGCAAAGTCCTGGGGTGAGAAATGAACAAGAGGAGTGACCCTGACTGGCTGGAGAAGGGTATGTACAAGAGGATATCATGGGCTGGAGGACCCGTCATCATCTAATGGATGATGCTCTGCCTATGGAAATCCAACCAGGCACAGACTCATGCCTAAAACCTCAGCACTCTGGGAGGCCAAGGTAGGAGGCTGACTTGAAGCCAGGAGTTCAAGACCAGCCTGGGCAACATAGCCAGACACTGTCTCTACAGAAAATAAATAAATAAATAAACAAATAAATAAATACAATTAGCCAGATATGGTCATGCATGCCTGTGATTTTAGCTACTCAGGAGGCTGAGGCAGGAGAATCACCTGAGCCGGGGAGGTCAAGGCTGCAGTGAGCCATGATTGTACAGCTACACTCCAGCCTGGGCGACAGAGGGGGACCTTGTCTCAAAATAAAAAAAAAAAAAGAAGAAGAAGAAGAAGAAGAAAGAAAGAAAAGAAAAGGAAAACATAAAATAGAAATTCAGCTAAGTGGCATATTTGTAACATAAACTCTTCAGATTCTGACACTAAGAACCATGTTCACGCAGAAAGTTTTGGTTAGTTACTGCTGCACCCCAAGGATAACCTGGGCACATCTACAAGTGGACGTGCACAGTCCAGAGATACAGTGAAGATTTACTTTCCCAAAGTCATAGACTTTCCTGTCCAGAAAACCTGCAACAAGATCCCAGTATAAGGATCAATAGGGACTAAGGCTTACGAAAATCTCTTAAGGAATACAAGGGTTTTAAAATCTCATTAAAAGGATTACACCTTAGGAAACCCCACCCCCTAACTCAACTCCCAGGGGAACTTCTTGGAAAGAGTTTTGTAGAAACAATGACTTTGGGGGCTTCAACTACTCCCAGTCACACAGCAGATTAAGGGTGGACACAGAGTTGGAAAAGAGAAAAATAAATGAGTGGGAATTAGAGGCTTTTTTTTTTTTTGACATGGAGTTTCGCTCTTGTTGCCCAGGCTGGAGTGCAATGGCACAAACTCAAAGTCGACTCACTGCAACCTCTGCCTCCCAGTTCAACTGATTCTCCTGCCTTGGGCTCCCAAGTAGCTGGGATTACAAGCGTGTGACGCCACGCCTGAATAATTTTGTGTATTTTTAGTAGAGATGAAGTTTCACCCTGTTAGCCAGGATGGTCTCGATCTCCCGACCTCCCAAAGTGTAGAGCTCTTCTTTAAAGTCTTGTTCAATATCTTGAAATTTTTCCTGTATCAAACCAGGAACCTTGGAATAAAGAACTCTGAGTTTGAATCCAGTCTCTACCAAGTACTGGCTGCGTTCAGTTGGGAAAGATAGCAACACCATCAGTACTTTGTTCTCTTTCCTACAAAATGAGAGGGATGGCAACCACCCTATAGGGTTCCAGAGAAAAGCAAAGGGACTGAGGGGTGGGGGGGGGTCTTTAGTACACTCAAAGCCTAAGGCAAATAATGGGTGTGCTCATGCCTATGTCAGTACACCTCTCAACAAAGAGAAAGAAGAATGCCCCAGGACCTTTAAGTACACACTGGATCCTTGTCCTGGCCTTAGAGAACAAGGCAGGGCAGAGGTAAGACCTGAAACCACAGTCCCCATTATGTACTCACCTCCTAAGGACATGCTGTTGCTTCCCCAAAATACACAAAGACACTGCTGAGTTATGATGCCTTGATTTATTTTTAAAATTTATTTCTATTTGATTTTATTTTGAGACAAGGTCTCACTCTGTTGCCCAGGCTGGAGTGTAGTTGTGTGATCATGGCTCATTGTAGCCTCTATCTCTTGAGCTCAAGAGATCTTTCTACCTCAGCCACATGAGTAGCTGAGACCACAGGCATGCACCACCATGGCTGGATAATTTTTAATTTTGTTTTTTTAAATTTTTGTAAAGACAGTCTCTACCAAGTACTGGCTGCATACATTTGGGAAAGATACCAGGGTCTGGCTATGTTGCTGGTCTTGTACTCCTGGCCTCAAGCAATCCTTCCACCTCAGCCTCTCAAAGTGCTGCAATGACAGGCACTGGCCCAGTTAGTATTTACTTATTTATTTATTTATTTATTGAGGAGAAAGGCCACAATCTGAAGAGCAGTGTTTTCAACCTTATTAAAAAGCAGGTAAGGGACATGAACAGACACTTTTCAAAAGGAGACATACATGTGGCCAGCAATCATAAGAACAAAAAGCTCAACATCACTGATCATTAGAGAAATGCAAATCAAAACCACACAGTGAGATACCATCTCACACCAGTCAGAATGGCTATTATTAAAAAGCCAAAAAATAACAGATGCTGGCGAGGCTATGGAGAAACAGGATCACTTACACAGTGTTGGTGGGGTGTAAATTAATTAAACTATTGTGGAAAGCACTATGGTGATTCCTCAAAGACCTAGAAACAACTATCATTTGATCCAGCAATCCCATTCCTGGGTATATACCCCCCAAAATATAAATCATTCTGTTATAAAGACACATGCACACAAATGTACATTGCAGCACTTTTCACAATAGCAAAGACGTAGAATCCATCTCAGTGCCAATCAATGGAAGACCAGATAAAGAAAATGTGGTACTTACATACCATGGAATACTATGTAGCCATAAAAAAAGAAGATCATGTCCTTTGCAGGAATATGGATGGAGCTGGAGGCCATTATCCTTAGCTAAGTAACACAGGAACAGAAAACCAAATACTACATGCTCTCACTTATAAGAGGGAGTTAAGTGACGAGAACATCCGGACACATAGTGGGGAACAACATACACTGAAGTCTATCAGGGAGTGGAGGGTGGGAGGAGGGAGAGGATGAGGAAAAATAACTAGTGGGTACTAGGCTTAATATTCTGGGTGACGGGGCTTGGCGCGGTGGCTCACACCTGTAATCCCAGCACTTTGGAGAGGCCGGGGCGGGTAGATCACCTGAGGTCAGAAGTTCACGACCAGTCTAGCCAAAATGGTGAGACTCCATCTCTACTAAAAACACAAAAATTAGCTGGACGTGGTGGCACATGCCTGTAATCCCAGCTACTCATGAGGCTGAGGCAGGAGAATTGCTTGAACCCAGGAGGCATAGGTTGCAGTGAGCCAAGATGGTGCCACTGCACTTCAGCCTGAGCCACAGAGCTAGACTGTTTCTAAATAAATCAATAAATAAAATAATCTAGGTGATGAAATAATATGTACAACAAACCCCCATGACACGATTTACTTATGTAACAAATCTGCACTTGTACCCTTGAACTTAAAAAAAAAAAGTTAAATAGAAAATAAATAAATAAAATCTAATGGAAAATTGGAAAAAAAAAAAAAAGAGCAGTGTTTTCAACAACACTCTCCCATGTTATCACACTAAGCATTGTTTCCAAATTGATGATGTTATTTAATCAAACACCACACTAGCGTTCTTAAAAGCACTGAGAACAAAGCACTAAAGAGTTCTCTGCCACAGTTTGGCTTTTCTTTCAGCATCTAATCAAACCTCACATATTCCTACTGTCTCCCCAGAGGAGTTCTAGGCACTTTTCTTTATATTCTCATCACATAACCCACCCCAAGAGACAGGAAGGGAGGAAAGCAGGGAGAAAGGAGGATGGAAGAAACGAAGGGAGAGAGGAAGGGAGGAAACAAGATAAAGAAATGCAGATGGGAGAAGGTTAGAATGCAGGAGCCGGCATCACTTGACTGAATGTCCCTGCATCCCTGATCTGTTCAGTGGGACACAGGCAGCCAGGGAGGCAGCCCAGGAGCCTCAGAAGGCCACAGAGACTGCTGGGAGTGGTGTCCTCCTCAGCACTTCTTCCCTGCCTCCCGCACACCTGAGGGTCAGGCCCTTGCATCTAATTGGACAGCTGGGTTGGTGAACGTGGCCTGTTCTGCCAGCCGCCTCGTCGGCCACAGTGACAGCTGTATCACTTCCCTGATGTGAGTGGGCGCTGAGAAGCGTTGACACATGATCAACTTCCCTCTAATATCCTTCAACCAACCTGACAGTTGTCCGGCAGGGGCTAGTCAGCTCGCCTGCCAGCCCTCACCGAGGCATTGTGGGACAGCTTCCTAAGGAAAACAGTCAGGAGAGACTTCAAATAAGGCTTTTGTTTTCCCCTAGCGTGGTGACTGGGGAATTGATTCAAATCCTGAGGGGCGATGGCTGTGGTAGGGGCTGCTACATAGGGCCTGGAGGAATGTAGGTAACAGTCAATGATAGCACTTGAGAGGGCCACTCCATCTTGCTCTGAGACTAGCCGGGTGGTCTCGTCAATGCAGGATGTGGCGCAGAGGAAGACTTCTATCAGGGATTTGCAGTTCCATAGCAACACACACTTTTTTTTTCTATTCTCACATATCTTTCCATCATGTAGTTTAAGGTGGAAGAAACACTCTCTCATACCAGGAAAAGTTTGGAAGCCTCAAAGTTGTAAGCAGAAACGTCTCTGTCTTTCCCGATGACAGCCACAGTCTGATGGCTCTATCCTGCTGAGCATCCTGTCATCACCCCTGCCAAGTCTCTTAGCCAGGGGGCCCCCTCTCTCTCGCTCACCCCCTAGCAGGAAGGACATGGCTAAGTGGGGATTCAGGAAGCATGGGTTCACTTAAGGCTCTGTCGCTGTGCTAAGTGAGGCCAGAGACATCTTGCAGCATTGATGAAGAATCTGGCATCCAGTGACTTTGTCATTCTTTCCTCTGGTTCTGACATTCTCCAGATGTCCATGAGCAGGAGACGAGGACAGCAGCAAACTCCAGCTTAACATAAGATGGAGAGGCTGTTGGGGTTTCTAAGGGACCAGAGATGTTTTGGCTGCAACTCAGAGGAGGGTAAGAAAGGAGGGCTGTTACTACTGAGATGTTGGGGTGGCTCAAGGAACACATTCGCCAGAATGCAGCTGGGCTTCAAGAACAACAGAAGCCAGACATTCCAACACCACCAGTGGCCTCTGTCTCTCATGCCGTCTTAACTCTGAATGTTTGCTTCTCAGCCCTACTCCCTGTTGTTGCCATTTATTTTTTCTTTGTGGTTAAAACAAAACAAATTACCAGCACCCCCTAAGCTTCAATACCTACAGCGCAACTTAAAAAGAAAATAATGGCCTCTTTTACTCAGTTTCACGTTTAAGGTTCTCAAGCAAGCACATGATTGGCTCAGCTTGATTATGGGTCCTTTGCTGAGCCAATAAACTGTGGCCAGGGAATGTGTCATGTGGGACAAACATGGCTGCTCCCTGGGAAGCAGGTAGATGGTGGGTGGTGAAAGGCGTTCCCAGAAGCACAAGGTACTGTGCTGAGGGAGCCATGGCTGACCCCTGCTAGATGGCTCCTGTGCCCAAGGAGACTCTATAAGAAAGTTCACTGAAGGAAATTCATTGCCTACTTTGTAGGTAATGAATTAGTAATGTCAGATCAAATATGGAATTTGATCTATGTAAGATTTGGTTTAAGGTTGTGATTGTTTGTGGTTAGAATGTCTTCATTTTGCTCAGCCTGTGAGACATAATTCAGAAACATTGCCCTCCAAAGAAGCCAGTGACATCACTAAAAATTCAGGCGCCCCCGAAGAAACAGCAGAAATGACTATTTAGGGATCATTAAGCAAACCTGTCTCCAAACCAGCTGGGGTGAACTCAAAAGGCAAGAGGCCAAGTTCATTCTCCCTGTGGTCCTTGCCTGTTTTCCATCCTGTCTTCTGTTCTCCAAGTGGGCCCACGGAGTGAACTGGCTTCCAGCCCCATGAGCTCCTGCAAATTGAGTAGAAGCCAGTCCTGTGGTCAATGGCTGTGGCAAGAGGCCTCTGGAGGATTCCATGACATGTTAAAAAAAAAGGCAAGCTTAGTTAGCAAACATGACCCTGGAGAGGACTTGCGGATTTGGGATCTCCCCCTTGCTGCTCCAGTGCAGAGAGGAACCCATGGAGAAGCCAGCGGAGGAGATGAGCAGAACTAATGTTCAATTACATGCAGGCAAGCTGTGATCAATGTGCAGAGAAGAGGCCAGGGGACCAGGCTGGGAGAGCTGCCACCTGCACCCATGAAGGAATGATCGGAAACCCTCCCACCCTGGGATGCATTCCTGGCTTTTACCAGTTATTCAGGTTCTAAAGAAGTCACCCTTGAGAACTGTTCGTGACCACTTCACAATTACAAGTTTCCTACAAAAGTCTTATTTATGAACAATGTGTTAGATGTTTGATTCAGAACACCTTTTCTGAATTAATTAATCTATCTGAAGCGGGGGGAAAAGGTGTTTTCTTTTTAAATGTCAAGTTTCTGTCATGGCCATTTTCTATACAGAAGAAATAATCTTTTGATTAAAGTCATAACTTCTCCCAGTTGGGGTTACCCAGCACCCAAGGAAGGGTACCCAATCCAAGCTCTTCTGATGAGGTACTTGGGCTTGGCATGTGCCTAATTACTGGACGCAGGTCCTTTCATTTCTATCTGAGCTCTGGCATGGCTGAAGAACATTAAAACACTGCTCAGAGTGTGCCTTCATCCTTTCTGTGACGGAGTGGCCACCAACCAGCCCGCCAGCACAAGGTTTTGGGATGGCACGTGGCAGCTTGCATTCATCTCCACGACACACTCCTGGGCACTGTTAGGGGATCAGGCTGGTAGCTGTGCAGGAGGCTGCTTGTTCCTATCATTCATTTCCTCTCCAGCCAGCCCCTTCTCCCAGTTGTACTACCCAGAACTCTGCCCTAGCCTGGTCTGTCTGCAGCTCTCCCTACCATCCCATCTGCCTTCTCCAGCCTCCCCCCTCCACCCTGGCCTATCCTTCCCCTAATTCCCTGGACACCAGCCTCCAGCCCTGGTATGTCTCCTGTCAGTCACCCTCTGAAGCCCAGGCTTCTCTTCACTTTCCTGACCCTACACCGGCAGACATTTCCTGGTGACAGCTTTGTGATTTCTTTCCACCTCTCCACCGTGATGTCCTGAAAACACGGGGCTCTAAAAGGGTCTCCAGGCAGATGGCAGGAACCAAGAATCAATCCCAGGCCCCTTGTCATTCAGTTGGATTCTGCCAGCCACTGGTAGCCCCTAGTTTGAAGTTGGAGGTTACAGCGCCTGCTATTCCTCTCTCCTCTTCTCCCTCTCTCCTCCACATCCTCACCACACAGCACAGGTCTCCTCGTTTATCAGCTTGAATTGGGACTGTGCATGGCACATGCCTTATCTTTATTATACATGATAACACATTTTCCAAGATAGATGATCCACTCTTAGTCACCTCAATACGCACCTGCTACAAACTCCCAGGCTCAAATTCAATAAACATTTCCTGAGCACTGAGTAAGTTCCTTGATTCAGAGGCAGTGACCATGGTGCGGTGCTTCAGAACAAAGGCACCAGCCACAAGGCCCAATTCAAATCTCAGCTTTACCACTTCCTAGCCGGATGACCTTGGGCAAGTAATTTCACCTCTCGGTGCTGTGCCTGGTCTGTAAAACAGCAATAATACCCCCTAGGCTTTCTGTAAGTATGAAATGAGCAAATTCACAAAGATTTCAATTAGGGCCTGGCCCATTGCAACTGCTGCGTAAGCAGCTATTATTATTTCCAATAGGTACCATGATATCTGTTTTCTCTTTAGTATTATGAGGATCTTGTAAATTATGTATTACTGTCCCCATTTGGTATATAAAGACACCGAGGATGGAGAAGTTCACATAGTTTACTCAAATGTGCAGTGTTAATTAGCATCAATACCATGGTTTGAACCTGGATCTGGGAAGAACCTAACCAGCTCTCTTTACTCTGGCCATGCAGTGCTGGGTACCTTGCAGGCACATATGTGCTTAATCAATATCTGTCAAATGTTGTGTAATCATCTATTTTCATTTATATTCACAACCGTGTGGACATGGAGTGGTTAGCCATTCAGGAAAGAGTGAGGGTGTTCTGACTTGGGGACATCAGGCTTGGTCCCAGGGCACTGGCCTCCCCTGGAAAGACCTTCTGGGAAAGCTGAAGGCTAGAAAGAAGCTTCTCCATTCAACAAGGAAAATCCTGCAACAAGTAGCCCTGGAGCTTGCATTCCATTCAAGGAGGGGTGAAAAATCATACGAGGAGGCACAGCACGCAGGAATGTGGGGTGGAAAGATGGAGGTAGCAATGCCCCAGCTGGCCGGGACAAAAGGCATGTATGAAAATCAATGCAGGCCAGGCACTGTGGCTCACACCTGTAATCCCAGTGCTTTGGGAGGCCAAGGTGGGGAGATGGCTTGAGGTCGGGAGTTCTGGACCAGTCTGGGCAACATAGCAAGCTTCTGTCTATACAAAAAAAAAAAAAAAACAAAATTAGTTGAGTGTAGTTGACTACACCTGTAGTCCCTGCTACTCAGGAGGCTGAGGCAGGATGATCCCTTGAACCTAGGAGTTCAAGACTGCAATGAACCATGATCACACCATTGCACTTCAGCCTGGGCGACAGTGCAAGACCCTGTCTCAACAGCAGCAACAAAAATCAATCCACAGATACACATTCGAGATTTTTCCTCTTCTCCCCCAAACCATGGCCACCAACTAGCTTGAGCCTCTAGCATCTGTCTGAAGTGTCCTCACTTCCTTACTTGCCTGCAGCATCCGGGCCTCTCTTCCCCGGGGCAGCCAGGATGAATTCTAGAAAATGCCAATCCAGACCAGGCATGGTGGCTCACACCTGTAATCCCAGCACTTTGGGAGGCCGAGGCGGGGAGATCACAAGGTCAGGAATTTGAGACCAGCCTCACCAACATGGTGAAACCCCTTCTCTACTAAGAATTCAAAAATTAGCTGGCTGTGGTGGCGGGCACCTGTAATCCCAGCTACTTGGAAGGCTGAGGCATGAGAATCTCTTGAACCCAGGAGGCAGAGGTTGCAGTGAGGCGAGATCACGCCACTGCACTCCAGCCTGGCAACAGAGCGAGACTCAAAAACAAAAACAAACAAACAAAAACAAACAAAAAAAAGAAAAGAAAAGAAAATGCAAATCTGCTTGTGTCTTGCTCCCCACCCCAGCCCTCCAGTGTATTCCCATCAGCTCATAGTGAATCCCACCGCTTTGCTCAATCTCGCCCAGCTCTCCATGTCTTGCCCTGTCATGCTCTCCTGGTCTCTGGACTGCAGCCGTGGGCTTCCTGCTGGAACTGACATCTGCTCTATGCCCCCCTCTTGCAGGCTTTGCGCCTGCTCTTCTCTCTGCCTGGAGCACCCCTTATCCCCAAACCCCCAAGGTGGCCCTTTTCTCCACTGTGGGTCTCAGAGTACATAACACTTGCTTAAAAACACCCCTCCTGCCACCTCATCCTAAAGAGCCTTCAAGCCCCATCTTCCTACCACATTCCTACCTCACTGGCATTGTCACATTTGTATCAATGATTGAAACTATCTTTAGAAAAAAAAAAAAAAAAAACTACTTATCTGAGCTCCTTGGAGGCCAGAACTTGGGATTTCTTGTCTATTTCTGGCACTCAGCACCAGAATGGGTGAAGGTGCTCCATAAACACTTGCGGATGAATGAATGAGATTTCAACCCAGGCTGTGTGTGCCCAGTGCTTGACTGTGTTTTATGGGAGACAGAAATACAATTGTGTCTCAAATCCTGCCCCCAGAGAGCTTCTAATCTGGTTTTGAGCAGAAACATTCACCAGGGAGTGAATACTCCGGGACAGAGAGTCAAAAGTGTGTGTCAAGAAGTCCTAGAGGGTGGAATGAGGGGAGACTGGAATTCCTAGGAATGTCTTGGGGATTGGACTGCAGATGGGTTTAAAGAATGATGGGGCTGGGCACGGTGGCTCATGTCTGTAATCCCAGCACTTTGGGAGGCCGAGGCAGGCAGATACTTGAGATCAGGAGTTCAAGACCAGCTTGGTGAAGCCCCGTCTTTACTGAAAAAAAGAAAATAAACCCACAAAAAAATTATATAGGCATAGGGAAACATGCCTATAGTCCTAGCTATTCAGGAGACTGAGGCACAAGAATTGCTTGAGCCCAGGAGGTGGAGGTTGTAGTGAGCCAAGATCTCACCACAGCACTCCAGCGTGGGTGACAGAGCCGGACTTTTCAAAAAAGAAAAAAAAAAAAAGAATGATGGCACCGAGAGACACAGGGAGGAACAGGTAAGGCTTCCTAGTAGGGGAATGACCACAGCAAAGGCCTGGGTAGGAGTGGCAGGGAGCCAAAGAGAGGACATTGTAGAGATCGCCTTTGAATAGAGGAGGCAGCTGCTCCATTGATGCTGAGCAAATGCTTTGCTTATACTTTCCAGTTTCTCTTGCTGTTTCCCTGAATTATTTCCACCAACCTGTGATGAAATGTACAATATCTTGATGTCAATTTATTTTATTTTATTTTATTTTTTTTAAAATAGAGTCTTGCTCTGTCACTCAAGCTAGGGTGCAATGGCACCATCATTGCTTACTGCAGGCTCAACCTCTTGGACTCAAGTGATCCTCCCGCCTCACCCTTCCAAGTAGCTGGGACTACAGGTGCACACCACCACGCCCAGCTAATTTGTGTGTTTTTAGTAGATATGGGGTCTCACTATGTTGCCCAGGTTGGACCTCATGGCCTCAAGTAGTCCTCCCATTTCGGCCTCCCAAAGTGCTGGCATTACAGGCATGAGCCACCACACCCATTTCCTGATTTTCATTCTTACATCTCCCAGAGATTTTTAGTGTCACTTGCCAGAGGTCACCAGGACCAGAGTCAATATCCAGTACTCAATGGTGAACGTTTTTGCTGTGCCAAGAGAGAACCACTCAATTAGAGGTGGCTGCTGCAGGCTTTAGAAGTTTTCTACAGTGGGAAACAACAATCCACGATCCCCCACAGTTCAGTCCACGCAGCCTTGGCTTCTTGTCCCTGGACCTGGGAAGCCTGCAGATGCTGCAAGCAGACCGGTTTTGGTCCCTCTGCTGCCCTTGCTCCTTATGTGTGGGTGTGGAAAGAACTCTCACTTAGAGACATGGTGATTTTTGGATGGAGACATTTAGTGCTTCCTCCAACCAGACTGCTTTCTTCGGTTTCCACTGCCTGGGCTCATACATCAGTAAGTTCTCCTACTAGAAAGTTTATTTCCAAAAAGTCATGGCCATTTGCTCACAAAACTGTGCCCTCTTTTGTCTGTGTCTTTTACACCATCCCCGGCCTTTTTTTTTTTTTTTTTTTTTTTGCCAAATGTAGGGTTTAAAATAAAATTCCCGTGTTACTTCCCTGTAACTGCTATAAAAAATTCCATGCACTTGGTGGCTAGAGACAACAGAAATGTGTTCTCCCACAGGTTTTGGAACTGGAAGTCAGAAATCAGGAGTTCGAGACCAGCCTGGTGAAGCCCCATCTTTACTAAAAAAGAGAGAAAGAAAGAAGGAAAATACCAAAAATGAGCCAATGTCTACAGGGCCTCGCTCCCTCTAGAGGCTTCAGGGGAGGACCCTTCCTTGACTCTTCCAGCTCCTGGTGGCTTCCATGTTCGCTGGCCTGTGACTGCAGAGTTCCAACCTCTGCTTCCGTCTTTGTCTGGCCTCCTCTTCTCCCCAGGAGGCGGAGAAGTGTGTCCTTTCCTCTTCAGTCTCTTATAGGGACACTTGCCATTGGATTTAGGACCTGCCTGGATATTCCAGGATGGTCTCATCTTGAGATTCTTAACTTTAAAACACCTGCAAAACTCTTTAACAAAGAAGTTACATTTGCAAGTGCTGGGACATGCTCATATCTTTTTGGAGGCCACTATTTAACCCCCTATAATTCTCTTTACGTAATTTCCCAAAACTGTTTCCCAAAAAGTTGCCAGCAGTAACCAAATTCCAGAAGTGAAAGCATGACCCTGGCCCATGGTGACAAACCCGCTTTCTACCAAGTTGATCATCTAACTGTTGATTCTATCACTTCTAATCTTTAGCCCGTAGTAGCAAGCCAGGTATAATTTGGCATGAAGATACAAGAATGGCCAAAGTCTCTCATTGCATGCAGTGCTACCCTGATGCAGTGGAAACCACACTAAACTATCTCCCTGAGATCCTTGGGCTTTCTCCCGTCTCCATCAGTAATTGACTGGGAGACTTTGGAAAATTTTCTCTGCCTCTCTGAACTTCAGTCTCCCTATCTATAAAATGAAGACTAGATTAGAACGGGGGTTGATACGCTATAGTCTGCATTGATTTTGTTTTTTGTTTTTTTTTTGGTGATGGAGTCTCGCTCTATCACCCAGGCTTGAGTGCAAATGGCACGATCTCGGCTCACTGCAACCTCCACCTCCCAAGTTCAAGTGATTCTCCTGCCTCAGCCTCCCAAGTAGCTAGGATTGCAGGCTCCTGCCACCACACTCGGATAATTTTTGTATTTTTAGTAGAGACGTTTTTTTCACCATGTTGGCCAGGCTGGTCTTGAACTCCTGACCTCAGATGATCCACCCGCCTCGGCCTCCCAAAGTGCTGGGATTACAGGCGTGAGCCATTGTGCCCGGCCAGCCTCCTTTTTAAAATAAAGTTTTATTGGAACCCAGCCTCACCCATTTATGTACAGATCAGGTACAGTGGCTGTCATGCTGTAAGAGCAATGTGGTTGCAACAGAGACGGAGTGACTCAGAAAATGGAAAATATTTGCTGGCTAGCCCTTTACAGAAAAAACTTGCCACCCCCTAGACAAGCACAGAGCTCTGTAAAGGGCCCTTCTAGCTGAGTTATTTTGTAATACTGTGGACCAGGGCCTCCTTTGAGCCCTGCCTAAAATCTGATGGTGCCCTGAGGAGTTGGCTATGGAGAGGGAGCAGGACTGAAAAAAAGGTGCCATCAGCCTCACAGCACCAGTGTTGTCCCTCCCCAGCCATCCTTGCATATACTGTGCTTCCGCATTGCCTGCGCTCCCAGAACTTAGCTCCCCCAGATCTTCCACCCTGTTCTCCCCTTGGGGCTTGCCCCTGCAATGGGCAGGAAATGCAGATAGCCAGGGGACCAGTGGGTCTCTTTAAGGCCTTGAGACTTGGGGAAGTCCCCTGGTTCTCAGCCACCTAAGGACACTCATCCTCCAAGTCCAAGGGCCGAGTCATTCTCACTTTGCTTCCTTTGCTTCCATCACTGTCCTGATTCCAGCAAATACACCCTTCCGCAGTCAAACCTCTGCCTCCTCCATTCTCCTCTCTTATTTGTTAAACAAATCCTGATCTGCCTTTTTAGGCTGCTCTTGAATTTTATGGCAACATATAATAAACATCTGACTGCTTTTATTTCTATTTAACTTTTATCTTGAATGTCTCTGCTGTTTCAAACCAAATATTTATAGCATCACACAGCCGCTGCAATTTCATTCCTCACCGATACTGTCACTCCCTCCTGCTTGCACTCACCAGCCCTGTAGAGAGGCCGGGAATCTTGGGGCGAATGATCTCTTTTGCCCCCACAGCAGTGCTTCCAGCCTGGATCTCTGAGTCACTGGACTCCCGAGAGAGCAGACGGCTTTCCTGGCAGCCTGGCCCTCAGCTCGGAGTCAGGCCATCTCTGGTGACTGAAGGGCTTTCTGTATTTGATGTCTTCACACATTAGTACTAGGCTAGGTCTGGCTGTGAGAAAGATCCTCGCGTGCTCCATTAAGGAGCAAACCTGGGGAATTTGAGCCCCTCTGTCTTCTCAGAAGCCTCTCTTTTCCTCAGTACCTTCAGGTTCAGCCCAAGGCCTAGGAGTGCGGCTCCTTGGTCCACCTGTGCTTGTCCCTGCTTTTCTGACCCACCAAAGAGTGTTCCTGACAGCCCTAACCACCTACTCTTCACCAAGGCTCTCTGGTCCCACGTGGTCCAAAAGGCCCACTGCAGATGCTCTTCCGAGTCCAGGGTCCTAAAGAAAGCAGTCATACCTGATGGGGGATGATGCTCTGGACCTGGAGTCTGAAGACCTCACTTTCCATCTCAGACCTTCTGTTTTCTCATCTACAAAATGGGAATCATAACACCCGCTTGATGTGACTCTCAGGGCTGCCCTGAGGATACTGAAAAATGATGAATGACGGCGTGCTTTGTACACAGTGGGTCCTCCAAGGGGAGCCAGAGAGTGCCTCTTTCTGGCATGCCTGGGCCTCCAGAGCTGAGAGGCCTCCTTTGATCTCTTAGGCTGCCTTTTCTCCTCCCATCTGTCTCAACCTGCACAAATCCTGCCGGGCTCTGCACATTGCTCTGTGTTGATGGATCGACCATATCAGCCTCGCCTGGCCTTCTCCTTCCTCCTTAGAAGACTCATGACTCCAGCTGAGCTTATAGGTGAACTCTTTCACAGCAGAAACTGCTTTGCCTTTCCTTCCCCATGGGCCTTGTACCTGGTCAAGCCTGCATATTTCAGCTCTCTGGTCACCCAGAGGGAAGTCTCACATGAGTCTTGGTGAGAATCTTCAACTTGGCTGCGCAAGTTTTCTGATACTTTAAATCCAGTTCAAGATAAGATACATACAGCAGTCGCACACCCTGAACCTCAGATTCTCAGAGGTGAGAGGACCTCCCCAACATGTCCCACCCACGGGGTAGCTCTTTCCAACCCCACTAGAAAGTCATTGTTATGTAGAGTAGATGTTACTGTCCTCCCCAAATTCACATGCTGAAACCCTAACTCACATTGTGATGGTGTACTAGTCCGTTTTCATGCCACTAATAAGGACATACCTGAGACTGGGTAATTATATAGAGAAAAAAAGGTATAATGAACTCACAGTTCCACGTGGCTGGGAAGACCTCACAATCATGGTGGAAGGTGAAAGGCACGTCTCACATGGCAACAGGCAAGAAAGAATGAGAGCCAAATGAAAGGGGTTTCCCCTTAGAAAGCCATCAGATCTCGTGGGACTTATTCACTACCATGAGAACAGGATGGGGGAAACCACCCCCATGATTCGATTATCTCCCACTGGATCCCTCCCACAACACAAGGGAATTATGGGAGCTACAATTCAAGATGAGATTTGGGTGGGGACCCAGCCAAACCGTATCAGATGGTATTAGAAAATGGGGCCTTTGGGAGATGATTAGGTCATGAGCATGGAGCCCTCATTAATGGGATTAGTGTCCTTAGAAAAGAGAACACCAGAGCTTTTTTGCTGTCTTCCCACCAAGTGAGGATGTAATGAGAAATGGACAGTGTACAACCTGGAAAATGGCCCTCGCCGGGACCTGACAATGCTGCCACCCTGGTCTTGGACTACCAGCCTCCAGAACTGTAAGAAATAAGTCTATGGTACTGCATTATTGCACCCCCAATGAACTAAGACCACCCACACCCTGGCTTGTCTCAGGACAACTCTGAAGTCCACTCCATCTCTAGAGCTCCCTACAGCTTTGACTTAGACCTTCTTAGACTACACTGCAGCCCAACTCCTCCCTCAGCTCAGCCTGCCTTCTTCCTTTCTCTCCAGGGTTGATTGCAAGAACATTCCCTCCTAAACATTCTGCACAATAATCTTCATCTCAGAGCCTGCTTCCTGGGGATCCCAACCCATGTGATGGTAGCCAACTGTCCTTCTTTGTGCAGGACCGTCCTTTATTCTGAGAGTACATCATAGCTACCTTTGGGGTGTGAAAATGGTCTTTCTGCTATGAAATGGTGGCACAATCAGATGTATGTTTGTTTCATTTTTCCCTGTGTTTTACTTAGCACCAGGGGCTGCTGGCCACCTGAGGGGGGTCTCCTGGTTTCCTTTGGTGGTGTGCCGGGACTTCAGATTTAAAAATCCAAGGACCACCACAGCTTCTGAGTCTGTTCTCTGTCTCAGAAGCAACCAGATGAAGTCCGCACACATGGTGCCCTGCTGCCTGCTCAGATAAACTGTGGGTCACATCCAGTTTCAGAATCTAGCGGCCAGTGCATCACATGCCTTCTCAAGAAGGCATTCCCGCTGGGTGTCAGCTGTTTCTTTTTCACCTCTCCTGTATTCACTCTACTTTCTTCTAGAGAGAAAACTGCAATTTGGGGGGGTGCCACCCCTTACCTGCTTTCAGTCCCTGTGTTTGGGAGGAACGTGCCTTCCTCTTCTCTCTACAGCACAGTGGGGATGCATGCATGCAACCCATCACAGCATTTCATCCCCTAAGGCACAGTGATCAGGTTCAGAGATATGCATATCATCGGGGCAGGTCAACGACAGTCCAGCCAGGGATTTTGTTGGCAAAATAAGAAACCCGTGACTTCGTCTGTTTTGTGCTGCTGTAACAGTATATGAGAGACTGGGTGATTTATTAAGAACAGAAATGTATTTCTCACAGTTCTAGAGACTGGGAAGTCCAAGATCAAGGCACCAGCGTCTGCTGAGTGTCATCTTACTACATCCTCACATGGCAGAAGAGCGGAAGAGTGAACCCACTCTGCAAGCCCTTTGGATAAAGGCCCTAATCTGTTTGTGAGGGAGGAGCCCTCATGGCCTAATCACCTCATGAAGACCCCACTTAACACTATCACATTGGAAACGTCAGAATTTTGGAGGGAACACATTCAAGCCATAGCCACCCTCTGTCCAGTATGAGTGCTAACTCTGATGACAGGGTAAGCCCAGAGCTGGCCATGAAACCAAAGTAGAGATCAGAACCAAGATACAAAGAGAGTGGGAGACTGATGTCTGTTAATTTTGCTTTAGTATCGCCCTCCAGTCATACCTGAAGCCGTGCATGCTGTTGTATTTTCCACTTATGTCAGCTGATACATTCCCTTTTCTTCCGTTGAATCAATTGGCATTAAGTTTTTGTCACTTGTATATGAGAGTCCTAACGGTTACGGAATTGGAGAGTGTACGAGCTAAAAGGAACTTTGATTTGCTCCAATATTAAATATGAAATGAGATCATCCGTACCCACTGAAACTTATAGCAAAGCTGACAACCCTAAGTCACAATTGAGAGCCATCCTCTCTGGACAAGGAGGTCCATTCACTACTACTTATGCCTTCTTGACTCACTGGGTCACAGTTTCTACCAACATTGGTCTACATTTCTAAGCCCAGCCCTTGATAATTGTTAGCCTAGAAAACAGGGTCAGAAAACGCAGCCCACGGGTCAAATCAGATCTGCCACCTGTTTTGAGATGGCCTGTGAGCTAAGAATGGTTTTTTATATTTACAATGGTTGAGAGGAAAAAAAAAGAAGTTCAATATTTTATAGCATGTAAAAATTACATTAAATTCACATGTCAGTGCCCATAAATAAAGTTTTATTGGAACACGGCCATGCTCATTTGTTTATGTATTTATGGCTCCAAACAGCAGAGTTGAGCAGTTGTGATGGAGACTGTATGGCCCACAAAGTCTGAAATATTTACTATTTGTCTCTTTACAGGAAAAGTTTGCTGACTAGTGCTGAAAGTCTCTGGAGATGTGACCTTCACAGTTTGATATCTAGCTTTGAGACCCTGTATCACCAACAATGAGAAGCACTTCCTTGAAATAATTTACATAGTTACCCACGATTTAGACAGCAGACATCTCAGGATGTAGAGGATTTTTTTTAGTTTGTTTCCAGGACCTAGCTTTGAGCCAAACATATAGTATTTCTGCAATAAGGCTTTGCTATGTAAATACAAAAATCAAATGTTAAATTAGGCCACTGATCCTATTAAGCCCAAAGCATAAATAAACACAGAAAATGTGAATTTGCCATTATTATTATTTTTATGTTTTTGAGACAAAGTCTCACTCTGTCGCCCAGGCTGGAGTGCAGTGGTGTAATTTTGGCTCACCACAACCTCTGCCTCCTGGGTTGAAGCGATTCTCTTACCTCAGCCTCCCGAGTAGCTGGGGCTACAGGCACATGCCACCACATCAG
>NW_012116166.1:3282795-3329973 GCF_000951035.1 Colobus angolensis palliatus
TAAATGTATATATATTTTGTATATAAGTGTGTGTATATATATTTAGTAGAGATGGGGTTTCCCCATGTTGGCCAGGCTAGTCTTGAACTCTTGACCTCAAGTGATCCGCCTGCCTTAGCCTCCCAAAGTGCTGGGATTACAAGTGTAAGCCACTTTGCCCAGCCAATTTTTTAAAGGAGATCTAGCCAGGTCTTCTTAGAGCAGAATTGTGTAGGTACCCAGGAATGTGAGTTGTGCTGCTGAGTGACATTTCTGTTCATGTTTTCCCTGCCTGGCAGAGTCGTCACTTAATTCAAGATCTGACACCATGGGTAGATATTGGAATTCCAGTCCTAGCCTGCAAGTCACACAATGTCTTTGAGCTTCAGCTTCCAAGCCTGCAAGATGGGGCAATAAGAGTTTACCTCCTGAGAGTTAAAAGGATTAAATAAGTTAATGGTTAAGTAAAAGTACTCTGAAATGTTAGCTTTTATTTTCATCCTTCCCTCCTTGTGTAAGAAAATAATGTAAATAGGCTTTAGTGCTCTTAGCTTTTCTTGTAAAAACTGTGGGAAGGTGAAATAACCTCATTGAAACAGAGCCACTCATAAGTAGGGTAGATCATTAACCATTATGAGATAGATGATTATATTCCATCAGGGTCCAAGCCAACAGCACCCATTTTCCAGTTTGGAACTGTGAAGTATTTGTGCTGTGTGATCCACAGCTCTTAAACTTCCAAGACTTAGCCAACCCTTAGGTTCCAGACAAACTTTCATCCCACCTACACCCCCAACCTACTCTCATCAGGGTTCCCAATGACTGCCGTGTTGCCAAATCTAATGATCACATCTCTGCCTATATCTTATTCAGTCTCTCAACAGTATTTGAAAGAGTTGATGATGCCCTCCTTCTTAAAGCTCGTTCTCATCTGGCTTAAAGGACAGACCTAGCCTCCTACACCACTGGCCAATCCTGAACTTCCTTTGCTGCTTCTTCCTTTTTCTCCTACCAAACTTGTATTTTTTTAAATTAAATTAAAATTTTTTTTAAGAGACAGGGTCTCGCTCTGTCTCCCAGGTTGAAGTGCAGTGGTGTGATCATGGCTCGCTGAAGCCTCGAACTCCTGGGTTCAAGCAATCATCTTGCCTCATCCTCCTGAGTAGCTGGGACTATAGGAACATACTGCCATGTTTGGCTGTTTTTTTAATTTTTATTTTAGTGGAGATGGGGTCTTGCTATGTTGCCCAGGTTGGTCTCAAGCTCCTGGCCTCAAGTGATCCTCCTGCCTCAGCCTCCCAAAATCCTGGGATTATAGAATGGACCACTGCACCTAGCCTCTTCCCAACCTCTTAATGCTACAGAGCCACAGGGTACTCTTGTCTTTTCTCCTTCTATATGCATACGCTAAGTCACCTCAAATCACTCCATAGTGCTCATGTACTGGTTACTTCCGAATTTCCTGCCCAACTTCAAGTTCTCTTCTAAATACCGGGTCCTGATGACCAACTACCTCTTTGGACATCTCTTAGGCATCTGAGACTTGTCATATATAAAACCTAACTCTGTTTTCTTTTCTCAAAACCTGATCTTTCCTCAGTCTTCCCCATCTTAGCAAATTATCCTGGATATGTGCTTCGGGGAAAAAGAAGAACCAAGGATGACCAAAGCTTTTAGCCTGAGCAACCTGGTGAATGCCCATATGTGATGCTCTTTTCCTAGGCCCTCTCATTACCCCTCATTAGACAAAGGTGCAAATGTGGATATGCATACACAGAGGAACATGGACCGTATATAGATGTGTTATTATCCCTCCGTCTCCCCCAGAAGGAAGTGAACTCCCTGAGAGCAGCACATTTATGTCAGGTCCTTGGAAATCACAATGAACGAAATGTACTGGCACATAGTAAGTGCTCCTCAAATATGCCTTGAATGACTCCCTGACCTTGTAGAACAAAAATGCTTCCTAGGTCTATAGAATGAGAATAGGCCATAAGAGAAGCAGGAATGAAACTTGGAAATTCAAGCAAGTGTGCACTTTTAAGACCAAAGTGCATTTTTAAGACACATTTCTGGGCTGAGGCAATGCTGTTTTGACTGCATTCCGAAAAAGAGAGCTAGATGGATAGATGATAGATAGATAATTAAATTGGTTCCAATGACAGAGAGCTAAATGGATGTTTGTTTTTATCATGCCACATGATCATGCTTATTTTCTGAAATTTTCACTTCACAACTGCTTGTTTTGGTGTCAGGTAGATACATTTAAGTTATCAAAACTTGCCTGAGAGGAGTGAGGAAAGAAAGCATGCTTCTTGTCTCTGCTATCAGCAAATATGAGCCCACCAGGTGGCAAGTCCCTGCCAAGTTCTGGGACAGCATGGGGAGCTGTATATGATGCACTCATGGAGTCTAAAATCAGGTGGGTATCCAGATTGGAAAGAAAGAAGTAAAACTGTCTTTACTCAACAGATAAGATCACTGATACAGTAATTCCGATGAAATCAACAAAAAGCTAATAGAACTAATAGGTAAGTTTTGCCATATTGCAGAATACAAGAGTGATATAAAAAAAGAATTGTGTTTCTATATATTAGCAATGAACAATCAAAACATTATTTTAAACATATCTTCCACAATAGCATCAAAAACATAAAATACTTAGGGGTAAATCTGACAAAAGATGTGAAAGACTTCCACACTGACAACAATGAAATATTGTGATATGTGAAAGGAGCCCTGAATAAATGGAAATATACAGACCTTGTTCAAGGGTTGAAAAACTCAATGCTATTAGGGTGTAAAATCTCCCAAATTGATTTAATGATAATCAAAATCTTAGCAAGCTATGTGTAGAAATTGACAAGCTGATTCTGAAATTCTTATAGAAATATGAAAGACTTGGAATAACCAAAACAACTCCAAAAAAGAGATGAAAGCTGGAAAGTGGATCTTACCTGATTTTAAGAATTATTATAAAGCTACAGTAATCCAAACAACATGATATTGTCATAAACAAATAGGTGAACAGAACAGAATAGACAACTAACTTTTACAAAGCACCAAAAGCAGTGCACTGAAGGAAGAACAGTTTTTTCAACAAATGAAGTTGGAACAATTAATTTGTATTCAACTGTATACAATTGTATATTCATATACCAAAAAATACATTTGAATCCCTGCCTCACATCACATGCCAAATTAATGTAAAATGCAAACTACAACATTTCCAAAACACATAGAAGAAAATCTTTGTCAGATTACACCAAAAGGTCTTACAGCAAAGCACAATCCACAGAAGAACAAACTGATTACTTACAGCTCTTAGAAATTTTTGCTTTTCAAAACATGCACTGTTAAGAGAATGAAAAGACAAACCACAGTTTAATAGAAAATTTCTGCAAGACATGTATCTGACAAAAGACTTGTATTCAAAATGTATAAACAATTTTCAAAACTTTACAATTAAAAACTCACTAAAAATAGAAAAATATTTGAACAGACATTTCACCAGAGAGGACACATAGATGGCCAACAGGCACATGAAAAGATGCTCAACATCATTAGTCATTAGAGAAATGCACAGCAAAGCCAGGAGGTACTACTACTACACACCTCTCAGAATGACTAAAATAAACAAAGATTGAACATACCCAAACTGTGGAGGAACCAGAACTCTCATACACTCGTGGTAGAAATGTAAAATATTCACCCACTTTGCAAAATAGCTTGGCAGTTTCTTAAGAAATTAAGCATACCTCTGCCATATGATCCAGATGTTCCACCTGTAGGCATTATCAGCCAAGAGGAAATAGAAGTCCACGCAAAGGCGTATACATGAAGGTGCATGGCCGCTTCATCTATAACAGCCCTATATTGGAAGCAATCCAAATGTCCACCAACAGATGAATGCATAAACAAATTATAGTAAATCCGTACAATGGAATGCTACTCAGAAATAAAGAAGAATGAACTATTTAAATATGCAACAACATGAATGACTCTTAAAATAATTATGTTGAATGAAAGAAGCTATACCAAAGTAAGGACATACAGTATATTCTGTTTATATAAAATTCTAGAAAATTCACACTAATCTAGTGACAGGGTCATTGGTTGCCTGGGGATGAGGGATTGGGGAGGAGTGGGAGGGAGGGATCATGAAGGGGCGTGAGGCAGAGGCGTGAGGCAACTTCTGGAGGTAACGATATGTTTATTGATTGATTGTGGTGAAAGTTTCATGGTATGTGTGTGTCAAAACTTATCAAATCATTTATCTTTATCTTAAATATGTATGGTTATTGTAAGCCAATTATACCTTAATAAATTCGCATTTTTAAAATGTCCAAACCAGGCATAATGGTCTGCCTGTAGTTACAGCTACTCGGGAGGCTGAGGCAGGAAGATTGCTTGAGCTCAGGAGATAAGGCTGCAGTGAGCTTGGACTGCACCACTGCACTCGAGTCTGGGCAACAGAGTAAGACCATGACTCCATAAAAGAGAGAAAAAAAGTCTTGTGGGAAAAACAATCAATTTCCTGGTAAAGAATGCTAACTGCTGGGAAGAAAACAAGGTCTGGAGCAAGGTGAACATTTAGCAGTGGATGCTGTGTAGACCTCAGGTGATGTCCAGGGAAAGTCAGGCAATATCTGAATAGAACTGAGAAGTGTTTACTGTGTGAAAAGCTGGGGAAGATGTGAGAAAGAAAGAGAAGGGGGAAGACCTTTCCTGAAGGAGGGAGTGGCTTGTCGGAAGGCTTTGAGGTCGAGTGGAGTGTGTTTCTATCAGGACTTCAGCACAGAAAGGACACAGTGATGTATATCAACTTGATTGGGCTAAGTGATGCCCACATAGCTGACAACACATTATGTCTGGGTGTGTCTGTGAGGGTGTTTCTAAAGAGACTGGCATTTGAATCAGTTGGTAAGTTAAGTAGATTTGCCTTGACCAATGTGACCTGTCACCGTCCAATCCATTGAGGGTCAGAATAGAACAAAAAGGTGGAGGACGGGTGGATTCTCTTCCTTCTCCAGCTGGGACATCCATCGTCTTCTCCTGCTTTGTACATCTTAGGTACAAGCTTCTTCTGATGCTTGTACATCAGAGCTCCTGGTTCCCAGGCCTTCTGGTCTCAGGACTTACAGTATCAGCTCTCCTGATTCTCAGGCCTTTGGACTTGGACTGAATTACATTGGCTTTCTGGGACCTCCAGCTTTCAGACAGCAGGTGGTGGGACTTCTCGGCCTCTAGAATCATGTGAGTGGATTCCCATAATAAATCCCCTCTTGATCGATCGATCGATCTATCTATCTATCTATATTTATTTGTATCTATTTACCTGTCTATGTATCTATGAGTACTCTTCCTTCTATTTCTCCAAAGTGCCCAGACCAATATAGAAGCTGTGATGGATACCACTTTATTCACTTTACTCAGTTTTTTTTTTTTTTTTCCTTTCAAAAAAGAGAGCTTTGGGAGATAAATGGGTGAAATTGTTCATGCTCCAAACCTGCAGCTTTTTCCACCATCAGAAGGATGACCATAAACTCACAGTTCTGGACTCCCTTAGGCCACCAAACTCCCCCTAACTTGAGCAGACTCGTCCTTCAGCTTGAACAGCCCCGGGGGCCCAGTCACATCTGCTGAGCAGCTGCTCTGGTGGAGGCAGCATGACTGGCCCGATGGGTACAGACACAGCCACTGGCACAAGGCCCACCTTGCTCTGCTCTGTTCGGTGGCCTCAGAACACTGCTTAAGCTCTCTGGACCTCAGGGTCCTACCTGTAGACAGTTCCTTTGGGAGAAGACCATGAGAGCAGTTCTTTGGGGAAGATAAAATTGTGTGTAAGTGCAAAGGGTGTTCACCAAAGGACTTTGTCTCCAGGTGTGGCCAATTGCTGTAGAGACTCTGGGACCCCAACCAGACTTCCTTGCAAGATAGTGCATGCACCCATGAGGGTGGGCTGCTAAAATCTCACACCTGCACCCTCCTCTGGAGGATTGCCCTCCTCCTTACTTAGAAATGCTGGGATGCTATGCCCTCCCTAAGGAGGGGTCCCCATCCAATGACTAACTAATGAGAGTGGCAATGGTCAGACCCCTTGCCTTAAGGCAGGATGGCTCTGTGGTGTCATTCAGGTACCAGAACTCCCTGCGGAATCAGCTGAGGCCAGACTCCAGTTAGGTCCACAGCTTGGCTTCACTTCTTTCCCGACCCTCCTCTGCTTCCTGAACAACCTCACATTCTCCCTGAGAGCACCCCCTTGATCAATCAAGGTACCAGTGTTCTAGACACTCTGCTGCTGGGGAACCCTAACAGAGACTTCTGAGACCTCAAGACTCTGAGGTTTTCTCTTTTCTCTTTTTTTTTTTTTTTTTCAAACGGGGTCTCCCTCTGTCTCAGGCTGGAGTGCAGTGGCGCAGACATGGCACTGTAGCATCAAACTCCTGGACTCAAGTAATCTGCCCACCTCAGGCTCCCAAAGCACTGAGATTACAGGCGTGAGCCACCGTGCCGGCCCCACTCAGAGATTTTTAATGGCAGGTGTGAAATCTTTGCCATCAGCCATCCCACCTCTGCCCCACATGGAGGGTCCCACTGTCTCCCTTCCTGGACCTGCCTTGGAACACTCAGGAGCCTAGGGCCCGGGACCTGACTCACTCCTGGGTGTTTTGTTCACACTCTTTTCAAAAAACACATTCTCAATAGCTTTAATTTAATCAAAACATTCTTGACTGAGATCATTAAAGCCTCTGAGAGAGGCATTTAATTCTAAATTCACCATATCCACGGCATAGCAGTTGAGTAACTGAAAAATCAACTTTATGTCATAATAGTTTGTTAGAATGTTTGTTTACTCTTCATCTGAGACACGCTAATTAAAACAAGAGGCCTTCACAAGCAATCCAGTTAGCAAATAGGATTGGTTAATAGATAAGGAATGGTTGTTAATTACACGGAAGCCCCTCCCTGCCCACATGGATTGGGTTGTTCACTGGGGTTCACGGAATGCAGCCTTTGGTTCATCTCTTCCCTCATCGAAGACACTTAGGAACATCTCTGAGAAACAATTATCTTGGCTGGGTCTCTCCTGTCACCAGATCTTTCTGAATCTATCTTGAAGGGAAGTGATTCAAGATACTTGTGGATTTGTTTCCCTAGGGTAGAGCTATTCCCACTTTTCCACCACCTTGCCTGTTAGTGTGTGGTCCTGACTCCTGCTGCACTGGCTCCTCACGTAGGATAAGGAGCTGTTGCAGAAGGTCTCCTGCTAACACCCGGCCCTCTGACTGCCGTAGGAGACCTGGCCAGCCCTACCACCTTCCCACAGACACACCCCGACATGTTCCAGAACCCAGTCAATGGAGGGGTGGGGTGTGTGCTCCTTACTATGAGTTCAGGAACATCTCCAAACATAGACACCAAGGGGCCCCGGATGCATTTGTTAAAGTGCAAAATATCAGACCCCTTACCCTTCCAGCATGGTTTCCACTCTGGCCTTTTTCTGCCTTTCTGCATAATTGCACATTCACAGACAGTTTTTCATCTACTTCCCTTCCTCACAAGTCTAAGGTCAATCGCCCAATATCCTGCTTTAGTCCTGCCCAGCAACCTCTCCTTCTGGCATATTCCCCTCCCTTCAGAGCCCTGGGTATTCATGCGCATCTTGCCCTCAGCCAGTACCTATACTCCCTGCTCTGCCCAGCCCCCAATCAGGAACAGGGCTCCTAACCTTCCCACAGACTCCAAGATGTCAGAATGAAAAGATATCTCACAGACCTCATTTTAAAGTAAAGAAACTGAGGCAGAGAGGCAGTGATGGAGGCGTTGTCATATTTCTGGTTGGAAGGCACAACCCAAGGCCACATTGCTATTTTTAATGTCTAATCCACATTACAATGTACATAAGTCATGAGCTGATTCCAACAGTGTTACTCATTTTTGTCATCCCTGTGTTGAGTTAGTTCTCTTATGCAGAGTTTCAGCCTTCCAGAAGCTAAAAGACTAATACAGGGAGCTGTCATGACAACGACACCATGGTAGCACTTAATGAAAACTTGAATTATGGAAATATAAAATACTGAAATAAAAATGTTAATCAAGCCTCACTTTTATGTGGAATTTGGAAATATGTGAACAGCAAAAATTTCATCACTGTGAGCACATTAGTCTTGAATTAGGTGCATTTTGTAGTGAGGACTTGAAGAAGGTCTCCTTAGTGTGACGACTGAGGTGAACAAGGACTCCAAAGGCTCTTTAGGCTTTGAAGAGCACAGATGGCATCATTTGTGCCTGCAGTCTCCCTCATGTCTGGTACAAAGAATAGGTGTCCAGTAGGTGTTGGACAGCGAAGGGGTAAAGGAACTCTGAGGCCCTGCAGCCTCCAGTCCCAGAGCTCGCCTTGGGCAGAGCCCTGCAGCAGAGAACTCCTGTAACTGTAGGGACCTCTTCTGGAGGGGCTGGGGTCTCAAGGGTGGTTGGCTTCCTAGCAGCAAACACAGGCGCCATGCTGGAGTGTTTGAAGATCTTACATATCAAAAGGGAGGAAGTGATTGATCATACATAGCCAGCCTGCTGAGAGGAGGGCTAAGAAAAGCAGGATGGGGGAATCAGAAAGAAGCGTCCTCCCGGCCAAAGACGCTTCCTGTCTTCTTACCTCCATTAGAGACACTTTTTTCTCTGACCTCAGCCTTTTCTGTGCAGGAAATCCTGGCCTTTTTAGCTGCTGTAAGCCTGTGCTTGCTACTGGTCTCGGGAAGCTGCCCTGGACTGATGTCTGAAGCCAACTGTTGCTTCATTCTCACTAGTACTTACTGAGCACTGAATACATCTCAGGTTCTGCCCTAAGCACTTCTTTAATTCTCTCGATAACCACATGAGGGAAGTGTCATGATTTCTTTTTCCCAAGTGAGGAGACTGAGGTTCTGAGAGGCTAAGGGTTGGAACTCACAGCTGTTCTCTAAGCAATGGAGATGAGTTTGGAAACCATTTGACTACAAACCATTTGCACTGTCTTCCCCTCCCAGGCTCTGCCCAGGTTGCCAGCCTCACATTGTTGTGGTTCCCCTAGTTTCCTCAAAAGTCAGGCAGCTCAGCCTGGGGGAGATCTCAGGAAACTCCAAGATCAGCTTCTACATGGCTAGAGGCCACAGCTGCTACCACCACCCAAGCCTGGCAGCACTGACACCAAGCCTTGGTGATGGATGTGTGGGCATTGGCCATCTGCCTGGCACCAGCCACACTCCCAAGTGCCCCAGGGATTCAGAGTGAGCCAGGAATCCCCTAGGCCATGCCTGTGCCAGTTTCTGTACCTTTGCTCACTCGGTCTCCTCTGCCTGGAGCTTCTCTTTCTCTCTATAGCCCAATCCAACCCCTTTTCCATGGTCGGGTCCAATCCCAACATCGCCAGCTCTTGGGAGTCCTGCTGGCTTCTTCCTTTCTCATCTTCCCTGTTGGGGTTTGGTGACTCACCTAGATGTTATAAATGTACATGATATAAGTAAGGAAAACAGACCTGTAATAATTCTACAGGGACTATGAGGGTCAATGGTATAGAAGGTCCAGACTTTACAAGAACTATCCCATTTTGACATAAATTAATTCCAACTTATAAAAGACTGTCTATATAAAAGGAAGTCCATCTTTGGGTTAAATCTGAGCTATGAAACACCAGTTTGCAACCTGTTTCCAAGAGCATGTGTGGTGTGTATCATCAGAGTCAGTATTCGAATCTAAATGGCCCAGGGTGAGTCCCTCAACTTCCTAACGTGAGTGACTCAATTTCCCCACAAGGAAACTCCCGCCTGCTTTCCAAAGATGAGGAAGTTATGTTGATCACATTTTCCTTGATCCTCTCACTATCAGGAACCTCAAAACCAAAACTGAGCTAGGTCACAGAAAATTATTTTACCCTTCATTTTCTCTTTTGTTCTTCTATTTTTATGTTTTGTGCTTTCATTATATTTCTGTGGCAAACTATCAGAGAAATTTCATGAAAGATGTAGGGAAGAATTAAACACACGAATTAAGTAGGTTTCAGGGGGATGTCCCCAAACCCCAGGAGTTCAGGAAACATTTCCTTTCCCGTCCAAGCCCTGACCCATTTCCAGGTCCAGCTAGGCATGTGTATTGCTCAGGGTTCATTGTTGGCAGGTTGCAGAAAGCAACTTGGGTTGGCATCATCAC
This sequence comes from Colobus angolensis palliatus, assembly GCF_000951035.1. NCBI lineage: Eukaryota > Metazoa > Chordata > Mammalia > Primates > Cercopithecidae > Colobus > Colobus angolensis. The sequence goes on from NW_012116166.1 coordinate 3,292,960, forward strand.
AGGGGGATTTTTTTAGGAGAAGATGGAGTAAGTCAGAAAATATAAAGCAAAAGCAAAAGAAGAAAAAGAACCACTCGGGGAAGGATCTGAAAGCAGAGCCGCAGCGGGCTGCACTGGGCTCTGACTCCAGTTGCAACCTGGGATTGATGGATTCCAACTCCACTGCCCGCTGATCGGGAGTCAAATTCAGAGAAGTCGGTATTGCTCGGATAACATTTTCTCTCTTTGTCAGCCTCGCCAAGACCCTTACAAAAAAGGGAGCCTGAATTCCCTGGAGGAAAATCTGGGCGAAATGTAGGGAAAGAATGGATGTACTAAATGGATCTCGTTGAAGTGTATTGAACTGAGCCAGGCCTGGTAGTGTAGGAGAATCTAGTGTGAGAACATTCATTCATTTCTCTATTTCTTGTGGATCCAATGGGAGCCATGATGGCAGGATGAATCATGACCCCAGAAAGGAGCCTTCACTTAGGAAGTTGGAAAAAGAAGCAAGCGGGGTTTCCCAGAGCCTCCTTCTCGGGTCTGAAATGGAGCAGGCCTATCTGAGCCTGAGTGACTGCACCCCTTGCAAAGCAGTCACAAATGCCGCCTTCTGCCCTGCCCTGGACTATGCAGCTCTGGGCATGCTGAGTATCCTGCCACAGGGCTCAGCCCACGCGACAGTGCTCCAGCATCCTCTTCTTATCCCCTGGGTTGCCAGCGTTTGGGGTCTCCACAGGCATCGAGGTGTAGGGGTTAAGAACTCACATCGAGAGCTGTCAAGCCAGGATCTGAGCTCTGTCTTCTCCAGTTGTCAGATTTTAAACCGATCTGATTGCTCCTTTAAAAACTTCCAATTTCTCACCTGTGAAATGTGGATAATAATGCCAACCTCATAAAGGTCGTCGAAGGATATGAAGATGTTGAATAAGATTATGTTATTCCACGAGTGCCTCCTGAGAAACTACTCCATGCTACCCTCTTACCAAACTCGGGGGTTGCAGCAGGAAAAGGACAGACAACACCCTGCCTTCCTCTGGAGAGAGACAGCAATCACACAAATAAATGCACATGTTATTTCAAATAATAGTAAGTACAATGAGGAAAAGTCAAGAGGGCATTGTAGACATGGAGACCCACCTTCAGCAAGGAGGGACTCTCTGCCCAACTGCAGGGAAGGTGGTCAGCTGCAGAGGAGAGCTGCCTTGACAAAGGTCTCACCCTTCCTGGGGCAGCCTCCATCTGAGAACTAAGCAAGGTGCCTGTAAACACCTGGCCATTTTGACTCATGGCAGGATGCGCTGATGGCTGATTCTCACTCCCAAGCCACCTACGTCAATTGCGTTTCTTCCTCTGCACAATGTTTCTACCTCTTCCCTACACATGAGTTGATCCCTCTGAAACATCTTGCAACCAAAACTCCATCTTGGCGCCTGCTTCCTTCTGAAGAACTCAACCTGGGACACAGTAAGAGGACAGATCACCTACCTGTGAGGACCCTGTGATTCAGGTGGGTGGTCAGGGAAAAACTCTGCAGAGGCAGCATGTGAGCAGAGCCCAGAAGCAAGGGCAGGAGCAACAAGACCCTATGGGGGAGACTGGTCCACAGAGGAGCCAAGCAATACTCCAAAGACCATGGAGAAGGAGACATGCAAGGCCCGTGTGGTCCAGGGGGAGTAGTAGGAGATGAGGTCAGAAAAGGAAGAAGTGGAGATCATATGATGCTGTGAGGTCATAAAAATTGCTGCTGGCTTTTGCTAGAAGTAAAATGAGAAGTCATGTGAGTTTTGAGCTAGTAAGTGATGTCTTATGTTTCAAATGGTGAGTTCGGGCTGCTGTGTGGACAATGGCATGAGGAGGGGAGCAGGGGAAGCAGAGTAGTAGTGTAGGAGGGTGTTCTGGTGGTCTAGGGTAAGAGATGACCACAGTTACCTATAATATGGCAATCGTAGCAGCTGTGGTTATAATACAGTGGTATTGTGGTCATACTAATAGTAGTTGCCACTGTAGTCGTGGTTGCTAGGTCGAGAGCAGGGAATTTTCTTCACTCCACAGCACTGGGCTTGCCATGAAGTATTTGCAAGCAGCTCCTCTGCTCATGGTCCATCTGCATAAAGCCTCCCTGGTACAGCGAGTGTGTGAGGCCAGACCTTTAGAGATCACAGCCTCATGCTTAGTTTGCCTCATTCTGGCTATGCAAGAACTTGCTGCACCCAAATATGCAATTTGCAGATTCCAGCCTAACTTTGCTGCTGTTCATTTCATTTTCCAGAAAGTTTTTACACCCCTTTCAGTTGCTGTACGGTTTTCCTGTGTAGAGGACTGGTCAGAGTGTGCTTTCTTCCATTCAGCGGCTGTAAATCCCACCCTGGATGTGGCCTGGGGAAGCTGGACCTCTGCCTCTCCACGCCTCCTCTTTGGACCATTCCCTTTCCCTTGGATTTCTCTTTGGTCACAGGAGGTACGACAGGTCGCTGGCCTTCTGCAACCCCACTTGGGAGAGGGATCCTGAGGACCCAGCTTCAGAGAAAATTCCATAATCAACTAGACTGAGTGATGTGTTTAGGAGGTCGAGGCTGATACTAACTCTAATTCACATTCCCCGGGCACTCTGCTCCATAATAAAGCCTGGATGTCCGACAGCTCGGCCAAGAGCTAACATACCTGTTTGAACTAGTCTTGTGCCAATGGAAACACATCAGAGAAGAAAAACGTTTAGCCAACTGTCTGATGCAAATGGGTTCTTTTCAGCCAAATGAAGAAGGATCGCCTAGACAGGGGCATATGTGTACATTAAATGTTAATACATAATAAAGCGTCGCACCTCTCTCCTTTGGTGTTCGCAAGGTAACGTCCCATACATAAATAGAGTGACAAGCTTTTAGACCCTGCCTGAGCCACCCAAAGCCAGAAGGAAACTGGGTGGGACCCCTCTCCATCGTGCTACCACATGGGGTACCCACCCCAGGATGTTTACGCACCCGGTGTCAGAATATAAAAATGTTTAGCCATTTCCATGTGGAATTAAGAGGTATGAATTTGTAAGTGACTCTGTTTAATCAAAACCTCCATTGAAACACCATTTAGCCCAAACCCTATCAACGAATTTCAAAATACAGATTTCGCTGGTAAAATAGCCCCGTGTTGCTGTTTCCTCGTCAAATATATATTTAGCCCCCCGAGAATCCTTTTTACTAAGCCGGCAGCTCCAGCATGCACAATGGTTTAATCGTATATTGTTCTCTGAGTACTAACCCTTTACAAATCATATGACATAAAAAGAAAAATAAGTAACATTGTAAAGACAGTAATGAGAACTGTTGAGCTAAAGTGCCTCTTAAAGAAATCCTAATAAATTCCAGAATTTCTAGTCTTCTGGCAAGCTTTCCATTTAGAACAAAATCAATGATCAATGGCTGCAACGAGCCAGCATTAGGCTTGCATGCCTCCGGAGCAGGGAAAACTCATAGACGAAAGATGACATTTAAGGAAAAAAAGCTGACATTGAGTCCATCACTGTCATCGCTTCTGCCATAAAGCAGCTTCAAATATTAAAACATTTTTCATCTGTGCTGCATTATTGGCACCAGAAATTGTTTTCTCTCTGTCTGGTGCGCACTTGAACTGCAGCAGCGCTCCCCGGAGACTCCGGATTGTTACTAAGGCCTCATAACATATTGGCAGTTGACGTGGTGGTGTTCATGTACACTTGCCACTCACACGGAGCCTCCCCTCCCCCGGCCTGCAAGCTAAGCTGGCTGTAAGAGGACCTGGGCTCTGTGGCTCAAACGCGGGGGACAGCGGGTAGGCACATGCATGCCCTGTGATTTCTTTTTTGCAGTCTGCCTTTCCCTGGCCACGACCCCATCCTTGCCCCTGTCTGATGTCCAAGCTGTCCCTGCTCAGACAGACGTGGCCTCTCCTGGACAGCTTCAGTCACATAAGGACTCCATAGCTTGTGTGGGCTCAGAGCACTTTGGCTGCGGGGAGGAAGGTCTTTACCACTGGGCAGGTACAAGCTGCTTTTCCTTTTGTACTCCTGGACCTACCACTCTGCTTTATGGGCACTGTGAGCCCTGGGCTCTGTTTTAGGATTCAGAGAAATAAGGATGTCTCAGCTTCTGTGCCTGTCCTCACAGGACTCGCTAATTCGTGATGAAGATGGTGACATGCCCACCTGGAGAGATGCACATAGTTTCCTTACAGGAAGCCCACAGCCTGGAGTGAATCACTCAAGCAGAGTGTTTGCTGGGTGACTGGTGTCCCATGAGGGCACCAGGTGGATCACATTGAATATAAAAGATGCTCCTTGGGGACCCTCCTAGCTCTTGCTGCATGGAACCCTGAGAAGGGCAGAGCACCCTGGACTGGAAGGAAGATGCTGCCAGGGCGTGCACTTGTAGAAGAGGAGAGGCGCCACCAGGCAATTCCTGGCATTGCATAGCTTGCTGAGAGAATTGGGGCCAAGGACCTCAGGAGCTGTCATGCTTGTGAGGCCCTACATGTTCTCAGCTCCTCCCAGCCTCACCCTAAAACTGAGTCAGAATGTCCTTTTCTCTCTATGTGGGGACCCTGCCCTGGGGAAGAAGCTGTAGGTGTGGCCGGGCTGTTTCTGCCTGTCCTCATCTTACATTTTACTTCCTGCAGGCACTTTTCCTAGAGACTGGAACTTCAGCCTCACTCCCTAAACTCTTGATTCTCCCAGAATCCCCAGCGACCAACCAAGGGGAACTCCAGGGGCTCAGGGTCAGTGAGGCACAAATGGCAGGTGGATGGTAGGATTCCTGGGTGTCCCAACTCACACCTCACCCATGTGGCCCTTCGGTCTCAGCACCTGCATACGTTAGCCAGCGTGGGGCTGGTGTGGTACCAGCACAGGGCCAGCGGGAGCACAGCGGCAGGCCCGGTGCTTACCCCTACCCCAGGACTGGGCCTGGAGAGTGGCAGGTTGGACCCCTCTGGGAGGTACAGCACCTAGAACCCACGGTGCTTTCAGGGCATTGAATAAAAAAATGTTTTCATTCAATTAAAATGAGAAGAGGCCAGGCCCAGTGGCCAGCAATCTCAGCATTCTGAGAGGCCAAGGCAGGAGGATTGCTTGAGGCCAGGAGTTCGAGATCAGCCTGGGCAATATAGGGAGACCTCATCTTTATAAATAAATAAATAAATAAAATGGGAAGAAAAAAATTAATTTTTAGAGTCAAAGATCTGGTTTGTCATTACATCCATGTGGTTGTAAAATACAAGTTTAAGTATTTTTTTTTTTTTTTTTTTGGAGGAGGAAGAGGCCCACAAAGGTGAAAACGCTTAGGGCCTTGTAAGAGAGGCCACATGGCCAGGGCTTGGTGGTTAGGGTAGGGGTCTTGGAGCCTGGAGGGGACCACAGAGCTGAGGGACAGGTGCCCCCATGAAACACCCCAAGCTTAATTTGAGTCCAGGCCACTGTGGCTTCTGAACTGCTGCCTGGGCCCTAGGTGTAGAAAGGGGGACTATGAGAGGGAGATCTGGGGACCCTGTCCCTCCTCTGGTCACTCATTTCACTCAGTGGGAGGGTGGGGGTTTAAGGGAAGGAGGAAGTGCTATTCTGCAGACCCTCTAAGTACTGTGTACACATCTCCTGGATGCTGGGACACCCAGCCCTGATTTCTGGGGAGCTGCTGTCCAGTAAAGAGATACAAGCAGTCCATAAAAGACTGCAGCCCAGGGGAAATGGAATGGATACATCAGAGGGACTGGGGTGAACCTACTGGAGGCTGGAGTGATGGGGTGATCTGCAGGGAGGGCAACTTATGAACTCAGGCATCCCCGACTCCCACGACCATCCTCCTTCCCAAGTCTTCTTGCTTTAATCTGCTCGAACCTTTGCTCTGGCTTCTCCCCCTTGGTCAGATGGCCCCTCGCAGGCCTCCTCCCTCTCAAAGAGCCCTTCCTCTAAGCCCATCTCAATGCGCTCCCCCCCACCAAAGAGTGCCCCATTATCTCTAGCAGGGTCACTGGGGTTGGTTCTACCACCAATACACTGGCAATCATTTTCTGATCTGTTAAACAGAATGCACAGTCCCCAGTCCCAAGTGGCTGGTACACAGTGGGTGCTTAATACACAGCCATAATCTTGAGGAAGCTTTAAGAAATTAACAGATGTTGTCCTTCACACAGAGCTACTTTCTAACTTTTTAAAATGTAGTTTTTATTTATCATTCTTAGAGACAGGGTCTCACTCTATTGCCCAGAGTGGAGTGCAGTGGTACAATCGTGGGCCACTTCAGCCTGGACCTCCTGAGCTCAAGCCATCCTTCTGCCTCAGCCTCCTGAGGAGCTAGGACTATGGTTGTGTGCCACCACGCCCAGCTAATTTTGTTTGCTTTTGTAGAGGTGAGAGTCTCTTTTATATTGCCCAGGTTGGTCTTGAACTCATGGTCTCAAGCAATCGTCCCTCCTCGATCTCTCAAGTGCTAAGATTACAGGTGTGAGCCACTATGCCTGGCTGGAGCTATGTTTTAAGTCACTTTGCAGGGCCCCTCCCTGCCCTGCCTGCTCTTTGAAGAGTGAGCAAGGGGCTTCTCCCCACCTCCAGGGCCATCTTACATTTTATTTATTGAGAGTATTATTCCCACGGACCAAAACTTCAGCATTACTCTCTAAACTCCTGACTCTCCCAGAATCCCCATCCAGCACCCTAGAAGCAATCCAGGAGCTCAGAATTCACTGTTATCCCGGGAGAGTGTGCGTCTTTGCCTCTCAAGGCAAACCCCACCTCCAAGGTCTGCCACGCACCCCCATCCCCAAACAAAGCAGAGCCACAGTCAGCAGGTTGGGAGGTTTAGGGAGGAGGAGCTCCTTTTCCGTCTACTTCAGTCAACACACAGGGTTCAGGCAGGCCTGTGGACAAGGCGGAGGAACTCCCAGGCAGCCAGGCTGGCTTCAGCGTGTGGGGGCGGGAGGGCCACAGCCAGGTGCGAGGGAAGGCTGGCATCTGGCGCCCACTGCCTGCCCACCCGCCCGCCCAAGTAGGTCTGAGCTTCCCTGCCTTTAATAACCATCCCCACCGCAGAGGAGCGGAAGCTAGAAACACACCGGCTTTGGCATTTCAGGCAAGTCGAGGGTGGATTATCAGGGCATTTAGAAGAAGGGGAAGGGAAGAAAAAGAGCGCTGGAGACGGGGAGACCACACAGGGAGACAGTGCACAGAGCTGCCGCAGCCATCTGCCGCGACTTCACATGCCGCCCCGGAAACTGACAGACACTGCTTCAGCAAGGCCCAGCCCGTCAGATGAGTCAATCAATCAAAAAAATTCTTATGAAACTTAATCATAGAGGGTCATGTTAGGGAGTGGGGAACAGATTAAATTACCACAGTATTAGATACGGGAAATGATTTCTGTCAAAACCATCTTTACTGCAATTATAATATGTTAATTATGTATTTCATTAAGTAAGTGGATTAGAGTCTGCACAGATGAAATCATGTGGAGGCTTTGAATCATTCGCCGAGCACGGTGGGAGGACTTCTGTGAATGGATCTCGTTTAATTTGGAAAACTTTTGCATGCAAAATGTGATTTTTTCCCCCTTCTTTTGTGAGCCTGGCCCTCGGCCTCAGTGGAGAAAACGCCCAGGTTGCTGAGAGGAGAATCCGCTGATTGCCTCCTCCATGCGCTGAAGTCAGCCTGTGAGGTCCGTGTGCTGGGAACCAGTCCTGAGCTCTTTCCGTCTTGCTTCTTCCAGCTTGCAGTAGGCAAAGCGATGCTGATGGCCTGTAAGGGGGATGGGCACCTCTGAGTGCCTGCTCATCTTCTAGCACAATTAGGCAAAGTCTTCATGAGGTTCACAACCAATGGGCAACCAGTGCATCAGAAGACAACCATGGTACCATATCCTGGTGCATCCACATGTCTTCTGGCCACATTGCATGACATGCGTCTGCTTTTCTCATTTGGCCTTTGGGGATACCCTGCCCACAGGGAAGACAGTTTTGAGCAGCTCCAGTGGAGTCCCTTGCAAGGGAGATGGTTGCCTCGCTACGGGCAGGATGGCCCACAGCTCACGGGCAGACACAATCGGATTGTTTTGCAGCACATATCTCAGGACAGCTCTTCAATCCTCTCTCCCATTGGGCCCTGCTGTTTGGTAAAAGGACTATTTAGCCACTTGGTTTCCAGGTCTCTTTTTTTGTAGTTCTGAAGCAAGGAATGGGTGTCGGGTACACCTGTACCACCGAAGTCCCCTTGGGCCACCATGGTATGGTCTGTCCCTCCATAGATGGACCCTTGTATCTTGTCCCTACTCAACCTCAGAATCTAAGCTGAACGTAAGGAGCCTGCCCATCTCAGCTTCAGTTCGAGGCAACGGAGGCCACCAAGGAGCAGACTTCCCATATCTCTGCAACTCTTCGATTCTTCTTGGCTTCTGAAGATCTTCTGGGATGTAAGGGACAGTTGAGTCATAAAGGAAATAAGAGTTGATAGTTAATCTTCAGAAAGAGGAGGTATCCAGTGCACATACATTTCCTGGGTCCCTGAGTGTTCCATTATCAGTAATAACCACAGGGAAGTTTTGACGAAGAGGAGAAAGGAGAGGAGGCAGGCGGACGGGGCCTGCCTGGAGTGCATAGCAGTGTAAGTGACGGGAAAAGGTTGGCTGATTTGATGAAAACCCCATCAGCCTCTCTAGGGAGATATTACTTTCCTCATTATTCCACTGATTGGCCTTATTTCATCTGAAGAATGCTGTACATTCTTTAAGCTTCTTTAACAATATCCAGAAAAAAATATATATCACCTCCTTAATAGAAACAACAAGGAAATTAACATGAGCCATCTTCTTCCAGGGATCAGTAGAGAGACCTGGCCTGATCCCCCTTCTTCTGACCCAGCCACCCAGTCCTCAACCCCCAAAATTATCAAAGAAATTGCTTAAACGTTGTACACATAGGATGGTTGGGGGAGGAGCTTCTTCTCCTATATGACAGCAGCTGAGGATGTTTCATAAATTCCATAAGGAGAACAAAGGCTCAAGCCTGGATCCCAGTGTCCCCCTTTGCACAGAAACAAAATCTCGACGTGATTGGATGGTTCAGGAAAAACTCTGTTTTCAGGGAGTCTGTCTCGATGCAGGAGAATCAGTTTCGTCCCTGATGCAACATAGGGCTTCTCTTCCTAGCACAACAACAGAAAGGGAAGAACAAAAATACATTCGTTAAATTCAGACTGAGACTGGCGTTATCAATGGCCTGGAGCTTGCAATAACTATTAATTAAGTGCATTTTTTCATTATTCTTTAGCAAAGAGGTAAGATTTAATGATGTAAGCTAACAATGGATGATAATTTAAAGTGGTGACAATAGTTTAATTATTCACACACACACAAAAGTTAACTCCATAACTTATTTCTTTGTGAGAACAAGTTCATTTAAAATATTTTGAACTGTGCATACAATTATCACTTAAACTCTTTCCTTCATGGCTTTGTAGAGACAAAGAGTCAATTCTCCCTGTAAATTTCTCGCTAGACAGTTCTACAGATGAAGAATTCTGCCTAATAAAATAAAAAACGGAAAAAGAAAAGAAAAAAAAATCGTATGGTTGGGTTTTGCCTAGAATGTCCTAGGTCTCAAAATGGGATGGATGGTTCCATATTACTACGTCTTTCCATTCCAATAGGCAGGAGCCAAACTCATGCAATAATATGTGTATATGTGAGCATGTGTGTGTGTGTGTGTGTGTGTGTGTGCGTGTGTGTGTGCGTGTGCATGTTTATGTGGAAGGCACTTCTGTTTTTTGTCAGCCCATCCCAGAAAGTTCGCTTTTCCTTTTCACTGACTATTCAGAGTTGGAGATGCTGTATGTGGAAGGGGTGAGGTGGGAGGAATGCCACTTCAAGGGTGATTAGAAAAGAAAGGAAGAAGAATAAATAAATACTTCAAGTGGAAGACATTCTCTTGAATTCAGAGCCTCTTCATGGCTTTGAGACAATATAATTGTAACATGCTGAGTATCCAAGCAGTTGGACCTCACCAAGGATGTTCAGTAGTACCAGAGCTCTAGGGCCCTGGGAAGAGCCAGTGTCATTGCAGGGAGCTAGAGCTCCTGATCAGGGATGGATTAGAACCTTCACGATTATCCTGTCATGGAAAAAATGCAGAATTTAACCATGTCCAGTGTCCAGTCCATTCTTGGTCCTCACTTCCTCTTTGCTTCCTTGCTGTGAACCACCTCTCCACTGTTAACAGCCACTCCAGGGACCTTACAGAACCCAACAGAGAGGCATCCGAGGCACCATCACCAGACCCATGCCTTGAATGGAAGCAACTCAAAGTCCCAGTGGACCCAAAGTCATGAAGCCATGATTAGGCCCACACAGTGCCAGTATTCAGATGGATATTTTATAATATCAAATATATAAATAGATTTGTCAAGCCCACAAATACTTGAATATTGTTAAACATTTGAATAATCCAATATAGCAACTTCATTTAGGCTGTCTTTTAGATAACTTGTTTCTTAATGTTATTATCTCACTGCATGGTTTCATGGATCAGGAACTCTGGTTAGAATCATACTAATCCTGCCATTGGAGTTCAGCTGTTTACTATGGTCAAATGTTGCATAAAGTTGATGATACCACGTGACATAAGATATTGATGTACAAAGGCTAGTTTTCTACCATGATTGCTGTTCATAAAAAAGATGTTTAGGAAAAAATATAGCATGGCACTCCAGATTCCTACTAAAAAATGTACATTCTAGACTATAAGCCTTCTAAAATCTGGCGAACTATTCTACAAAAGAGAAGGACTATGTGTAAAATTAATTCCCTCTCTTTCATCTTACTTGTAGAAGAAGGAGTGGAAGTACAGTCATTTAAGTTGAGAATAAAATGCCGTTGCAGTTTTGGGAGAATAAGAAACTCTATGATCATCAGACTGTGATGTCTGATTGGCACTTGATAAATATCATCCATAGTTTGTTGAACAGACATGTTCTCACTATTTAAAGGTACTCCACACACCAGGTAGTAGCTATCACTTGACTTCTTGTTTTATTTTGTAATTATCATAGAATAAACTTTTTTTGTTAACTTATTTATTGTCTTCTAGAGCAAGGGCTTTGACTTTCTTGTTTGCTATGGTAGCATGGGCCTAAAACAGTGCCTGGCTCAGAGTGAGTATCTAATAAATATTTGTTGAGTAAATGACTAAATATGTGCCTAATATGGTTGTTGACTGTTAGGTAATTTTCCCTCCCTTAGTCTAATAAGTGTGTTGACATAATTCATTTAATAAAGAGATTACAAAAATACCACCTTTGATGGAGTTACTGGCCCCAATTCTCAGTCTTAGCCCTGTGTTTAGCACTTTGCCTTATGAGTCTGCGGTTCTTCCCATTAAAGGGCAGAGCAAATTTCTTCACTCTTGTGTTTGACCAGGAAACTGGCTTTGGCCAATAGCATGAGAGGAAAGTGATGGTATCCCAATTCTGAACTTCAGCCTTATGAGAACTTGCATGTTTCTGCTCATTTCTTGTACTTCTGCCATCACCATGAAAAGAACATGCCTGGGCTTGCCTGCAGGGCCCAGGAAGAGAGCACCAAACACTGACAGCAGAGCTACCCAGCTGAGCCTGGACGTAGGTGCACTGAGCCCCAGCCAGCCCACAGCCAGCCCACAGCCACAGGAATGACAGAAATGTTTATTGTTGTGTACCACTGACGTGGTGTATTTGCTTGCAATACAACAATAGCAAGTCCACACATAATCTTTCTCTGACTCAACTTCATGGCATCCAGTCTCCCAGATGGATGACCCTGTACCCAAGACACTGAATTGGCCCAAATGACCAAGTAGGGAATAAAGAAGAGAATCACCTAAGTGTTGTAGAAAAAAACCAGGTTCTCGTCACGTGACCAGGAAAAATAAGCCATGCAGACACTTTGAAGGGCTGGGGATAATGGAGTTTATTGGGAGAAAAGGAAGTGAACTCTCAGCAAAGCAAGGTGGGTTAATGTTAACAGGCCCCAATCTCACAGATTGAATCTCAGGTCACCACCCAGAAATGGGAGAGGTCAGACTCCCGTCACTACAAATGGCTTGAACCTTCCGAGGTTCCATTCCATCCTCCCAGTGCGCAGGTGGGCATTGTTCAGAGAGAATGAGGAAAGTATGGGCTTCATCTGAGATCTGAAGTCTGGTTTTTTAGCCTTCAGGCTGTTTTAGGCTTGAAGGCAGGGTTTTGTTGGGGGCTGCTTGCTGCCTCCTGTCTCTATCATAAGGGCCAGAGCGCTTACTCAGCACTTGCCATGTGTTGTCTCATTTTGTCCTCCTGGCCGTGGTGTCCCCACTTCACAGGTAAAGATGCCAAGTTTGCTGAGAGAACACCCCTTGCCTCTGTTCTCCCACCTGGGAAGAGAAGTCCTGAAAGCAGTTTTCAACGATGGTTCTTGGAGATCATTCCAAAGAGAAGGACCAGCCCTGTCTGGAAGCAGAGCTAGTGAACCAATCACCTGCACTCTCTCCATCAGCCCTGTCCTCATAGTGGCCTGAACATTGAATCTGGCCTCATCTAGACGTGATCCCATGCTCTCCCTGAGACTATGTTACTTGGACAAGGAATATTTGTCCTGGAATCCTTTGTACCCTGCCCTCTTACTTGCCTTAGATAACCCCTTCCAACAGGGAGCACAACATTACATAAGGGATGCTGGAACTCTGCCTTCAAGATGACAGCATTTTTGAAACAAAGGCATAGCCATAAATCTAATTTGTTTCTCTGCCAGGCTTTCCAAACACAGCTTCGTTGTAGGAAAGTGACCATCCCATCGGAAAATGGAGTAATTGTGACTTGCGTTTGAGGACATATCTTTCTGCAGCCTGGGCGCTCGTTCACGCGTTCGTATGATAAATTTCTATTGAAGGCGCACTGTGAGCCAGGCAGGCTTCTAGGGCCTTGGGGCCCAGATCATTCTCTTAAATTAGTGCCCCTTTGTTTTGGAAGCATTTTAAATTAGACGTCATTTACCGTTGCTCACCATAGGACTTTAGATGGCTTTCAGACACACACCCAAGTCCTCAGCTTCTTCTGCCCCTGATAACTTCACTTCTATCCTGCCTTCCTGGCGTCTACCTGTTTCCATCTGAGGTTTCCCTGCCCTAAATGCTCCCCTCCCTTTCCCTCTATCTTGTTTTCCAAGACACTGATCTAATGGCCTCAAAGAGCAAGGGGCCTTCCCCAACTTCCTGGAGGAGAACCTTTCACAAGTCCCTTAGTGACGCCATTGGGAATAATAAATACTTCGTGACATTTGATGCACAATAAGAATTTACCCTGAATAATGATCTAATGATCACATTGCTTTGCTTTTGTTATTGTTGTTAACCAATCTGCCTCAACTCTTGGAATGTGTGCCTCTTTCTTGAGGTCAGGGACCATGTGGTGAAAACCTGAGCTCCTGGGACATGTCATAGAAGAAGCACAATAAAAACAGATGGGCCAATGTTAATTTGCCTATTCTGCTTATTGTTTATTGTATATGCTCTAGAATGTATGCTCCAAGAAGACAGGACTCTGTCTGTTGTATTCAGTGATGTATTATGAGTACCTGGAATAGTGTCAGGCACATAATAGGTATTCAATAAATATTGTTAACTGAAGGAGCAGCTAGGAGCAGAGAGAGAAAATTTTTAGCACTTGGGTAACAATAATAACTCCAGTCTCCAAATACCTTGTCTTTTCCGAAAGGCGGTAGGTCTTCCTGTTTCTGATGCCCACAGTTCTTTGTTCTCCCTATAAACAAAACAAGATATTCTTAGTGGGATAAGACCTCTCACTGCACCAGTTCTGGCTGGTCGGGAGCAGGAGCAGGTATCAGCCACCCAGGGCATCTATTTAAAGTGAAGAAGCTTTGACTTCTGGATCGTTATCCACCTGCAGAAGCACAAAGATCTTTATGGGAGCACCATCTTTTCTGGTGATCACACCTCTGGAAATGATGTTATAAGGCCAGGAAATTGATTTCCTGCATTGCAAAATCATTCGCGGGGTCATCAGTATCAAAGCCAAGTGGTTCATGGATTTTTTTTTTTCTTAAGATAAAGTGCACTATGTTCTGTGAGTTAAGCTTAACAAGATGTGATGAAATGAAAGTTTATCCTTTGAATAAGTGTTGTGGCTTAACACAGGCAGCCGATCCTGGTCCCTTCCTTAATCATGACCTACAGAATTGACTTCCCCCTAAGCAAAAAGTTACGGCACCGAGAAGGTAGCTGGGTGCATGGGGCGGGACTGGCAGGCCACTTCTCTTGCCTGATGTGACCAGGCCCAGGAGTCCCTCATCCAGCAGCGATGAGACTGAAGGGAAAATAGGCACTTTCCTGCCTGAGAGCAGAGTGGTAAATTGATACAACCATTCCAGAGAGCAATGAGGCCCTAGCTATAGAACTGAATATATGTTGACATTCTAACCCAGCAATTTTTTTGTGGGAATTTAACTTAAAGAAACTCTTTTACAGGTGGGTGCACAGGAAAACCAGTCCATGAAGTGTGTTATAGTGGTGCTTGTAATACAAGAAAATGATGGCAAGCTATTTACTGTCACTACAACAGTAGGTAAAACAAGTCTTGCTATATTCAAAGAGTAAAAGACTAAGTAGCAGCTAAAATGATGAACTAGAGTAAGAATCAGCAAACTGTGGCCAGCAGGCCAAGTCTTGTCTACCTCCTGTGTTTGTTAATCAAGTTTTATTAGAAGATTACCATTCATTTATTCACATATTGTCTGTGGCCACTTTTTGCTTTAAAAGATCAGAGCTCAGTAGTTATCATAGATACTACAAGATCCACATGTACCTAAATGCCCCGAAGTCGTCACAATCTAGCCCACTACAGAATAACTGTGTGGGTTCTTTTTAAAATAGAGCTGCATAGATCTCCAATAAAAAAAAAAAAAAAGTTGAAGGAAAAGGGTAGATTGTAACACAAAATGCCATGACGCTGTTTATGTGAATTAAACACAAACATATATGGGTATATACCTAAGTAAGGGAAAGTGGCACAGATGGGCTGGAAGGTGTCAACCTAATTCATGATTCTAATCACCTATGGGAGGGCCCAAGGAGAATGGACTGGGGCTGAAGGGACTCAAAGCCTACGCAAAGATAATGACTTATTCCTTCTGTTGTATAGACTTGGAATAAATATAACAGCATTATGCTTCCAAGGGAGGTAGGCAGAGTCCACAGGATGCAGGTTTTGGTGTTTGAGGCACAGGATGCTTCTAAGACTGCTCTTCCCAGCCCCGCCTCACCCTGTGGTCAATCTCCTGGTACAGTGAACAACTTTGTCAACTGCAAGTGGCAGACAACTCTGACCTGAGGGCTAAAGTTCAGGCAGAACAGCGTATTTTAAACAAATAAGTAATTGGGATTGAAGACAAAACTATAGGTATACATATAATTTGGAATGCCCTAATTGTATTTTCCTGCTGCTAACATCACCACTTAAAGATGTGGGATTTATCTAAGTCTGTGCCCTCCAAAACTGTAGCTTCCAGCCCCATGTGGCTGTTGAACACTCGACATGTGGCTAAGATGAAAGAAAATGTACTATCAACATAAAACACACACCGGAGCTCAAGGACAATACAGAAAAAAAAATACGTATCTGATTAACAACTCATTCTATCCATGGCAGGTAGAAATGATCATGTTTGGTATACCAGTAGATTAGTCTACTATTGCAGCTGTAACAAATTACTTCAAAGTAGGTGGCTTGAAACAACTCCAAGTTGTTATCTCACAGTTTTGTAGGTGAGACATTCAATGCAGGCTTTACTGGGATAAAATTGAGAGGGCATCAGGACTACATTCTTTTCTGGAGGCTCTAGAATGGTGGTCCCCAATCTTTTTAGCACTAGGGACCACTTTTGTGCAAGACGATGTTTCCACAAGTCAGAGTTGGGGATGGTTTCAGGATGATTCAAAAACACTATATTGTGCACGTTATTGCTATGATTGCTACACTATAATCATATAATGAAATAATTCTACTACTCACCATAATGTAGAATCAGTGGAGCCCTGAACTTGTTTTTCTGCGACTAGGTGGCCCCATACGGGGATGATGGAAGATGGTGCAGATTATCAGGCATTAGATTCTCATAAGGAGCATGCAACCTAGATCCCTCACATGCTCAGTTCACAATAGGGGTGGTGCTCCTATGAGAATCGAATGCTACGGCTGATCTGACAGGAGGTGGAGCTCAGACAGTAATGCAGGCAATGAGGAGTGGCTGTAAATACAGATGACACCTCACTCCTTCTCCCATGGCACCGCTCTCGCTTTCTCTTATGCCTCCCTCTTCTACGTTCGTTCGTTTGTTTGTTTGTTTATTTGTTTGTTTGTTTTGAGACAAAGTCTGGCTTTGTCACCCATGTTGGTGTGCAGTGGCGTGATCTCAGCTCACTGCAACCTCTGCCTCCTGGGTTCAAGCAATTCTCCTGCCTCAGCCTCCTGAGTAGCTGGGATTACAGGCACCCACCAACACACCCAGCTAATTTTTGTATTTCTAGTGGAGATGGGGTTTCACCATTTTGGCCAGGCTGGTCTGGAACTCCTGACCTCAGGTAATCCATCCGCCTTGGCTTCACAAAGTGCTGGGATTACAGGCATGAGCCATCATGCCCAGTCATCCGTCTTCTACTTTTAAGGACCTTTGTGATTAAGATTATCTAGATCACAAATCAGCTGGCTAACAAACTTAATTCCATCTGCAACCTCAGTGCTCTTTTGCCATGAAACAAAACACATTTGTAGGTTTTGAACACCTTCAGGGAGGTCTTTATTTTGGCTACCACAATTGACCTAAATAAAAATATTTTATTAAAATTAATTTTACCTGTCCTTTTCCACCTTTTCAATGTGGCTATAAGAAAATGTAAAGTTGTCCATGAAGTTCCCATTCTATTTCTATTGGGCCTCACTGCTTCAAGATGTGAATGTGCTTCACCAACTATAAGGTACCTTGATGATGAGGAACGTTAAGTGAAAGAAAATGACTTTTTATGAAGGCACTCTTATTTTTTTTTCTTTTCTTTCTTTTTTTTTTTCTTTTCAGATAGGTTCTCACTCTGTCACCCAGGCTGGAGTGCAGTGATACGATCATGGCTCACTGTAGCTTCAATCTCCTGGGTTCAAGTGATCCTCCTACCTCAGTCTCCCAAGTAACTGAGACTATAGCTGCATGCCACCATGCCCAGCTAATATTTTGTTTTTCATAGAGATGGGGTCTCACTGTTTTGCCCAGGCTGGTCTCAAACTCCTGGCCTCAAGCAATCCTTCTGTCTCAGCCTCCCAAAGTGCCAGAATTACAGGTGTGAGCCACCACACCCCAGAAAGTTGCTCTTGAGGATAGCAAAAACACACATCCGCCCACAGGAATAAATAATACTACAATAGCTCATGAAGGCTTACAATGGGCCAGGCCTTATGTTTAAATATCAGTTGGTTTCATCTTTATATCAGCAGACAGGTGCTGTTCTTCTTTACATATTGTAAGTAAAGTTGCTGAGGCACAGATAGGTTAAGTAATTTGCCAAAGTCTCACAGCCAACAAATAGGAGCACAGGCTGTGGACTCTGGAGGCCTCCCTCTAGGTGATGTGCACATGTTAAACATCAACTGGTAAAAACAAGAACGCTCTGGGGTCTACCTGCCCCTCTGACAAGAAACTACAAATGACACCTCTTCTTTGCACAGCTCTTCAGAGTGACAATCCAGGTATCTAACTCCCAGCCATAAAATGAGTTTCCACTGGATACTCCGTCTTGCGGTATCCCTCCAAATGCTCTATGGATATTTGAGTCTGGCCCACTTTTTCAGCTCCACGTGTGACTAATTCCCACCAGGCAGACAGCAGCAGGAGCCCAGCAGCTGCAGGGAAAGGCCTCAGCTCCTAAGGTCTTGAAGGAAAGGGACTGTTTGGCCACACACATATTCACACACACACACAAACACACAGGCACACACGCATACACACAGACACACATGCATACACTCATACACACACGTATATACACATACACACACACAAATATACACACACACACACACACATACACATACACATTCACACACACATACATTTACGCACAATTTAAATATGTCTATACTTATCTCTACTTAAAATATTTGTATATGTCCAAATGAATATATATGCTTTAAATATCTTTTTCTATATGCTGCTATATGTATGTCTGTGTGCACATGTAAATTTATCATGCATGTCCTTGTCTCTCTCACTTATTCTACCCAACTCTTTCTGTCTTAAATATCTCTACAACTCAAGATTTCCTTATGTAGTTCCAAAGTTAAATTTTATTTAACATTCATTTATATATCTTTGTGTGTGTATATTTCACATGGAATAATTCCTGATCACCACATATATATGAATGCCTCTGTATGTGCATAAGCACAAAATAAAAGTACATCCATACCACCAAGAAAAACATTTTAAAAACTATTTTGGTGAGCCTAGGTTCTGGATGCCTGATAGTTTTCTACCGTGTTTTTAACCAAACCCCACTCCAGTATGAAGGAGCACACATAACTACAATTATATTTTACTAGCAGACAACTCTGAACTAAGGACTAGAGTTAAGGCAGAACATATTTTAGATGAATAAATAATTGAGATTTTAAACAGAAGTATATGCATAGATATAATTTGGAATGCCCTGATTGCATTTTCCTATGCTAACGTCACCAATTTTAGAGATATGGGATTCACAGTTTTAGGGATATGAGTCCCACAGTTTCTCCTCTTTCGAATTCACTCTCTACTTGACCTCCCTTAAGCACACACAACATTTCCTCCACAAGAGATGTTTTCTGAGCCGTATCTGAAGTTCCTGGTGTCTGAAAACCCCTCTGAGTCACCCTTCCCCTCAGCACCTTTGGGCCACCTCCTGGGCCCTGATGTGCAGGACCCAATCAGGCAGACATGCAGCTGCATTTTTGGAATCAGCCTGTTCTGTTCCTTAGCCATGTTGTGGCAAGCTCTTTCTGTAAAGAGCCAGATAGTAAATATTTTTGGCTCTGCAGGCCACACGGTCTCTGTTACAACTCAACTCTGCCATTGTAGGGCATGAATCATGTGCCATATGTAAATGAAGGGGCATGACTGTTTTCCAATGATACTATTTCAAAAACAGGTGATGGGCCTGGATGTGGCCCAATGGCCATACTCCTAACTCCTGCCATCCACCAACATGGGGTGTTATCTCCTGATATCTGTAGGTCACTTTCATATATGTCTAGCTGAGGTACCTGGTGAGTATTTTAGAGCCCAAAGAAAGGGAACTCATCAGTGATTGGGCTCACACATAATCAGGTAGTGAAGCCAATGTTGCAATTTGAAGCTTCATTGTTTGCTCCCCTGATTTTATTCTCCAAGGATCTGTGTGTTCCTTGTGTGTCCTATTGACCACTTTTTCCCCAGCACCCCAACACGGTGCCTGGCCCACAGTAGGTACTCAGTAATGATTAAATACTTTAAAAAATCTAATTATAATCTAATTATAATCAGATAGAATTTAAAGTATAATATTCATTCAATACTTTTTCAGAAAGTGATAACCTCACTCTTGAATGGATAATGGAAATATTGCCATTATCGGGCTGTCAGATGAAACAATAATTTATGTTAGCCTTGCAAATAGAAGACGGGGAAATGATTTCCTGACCCGCCCAAATTTGTCTCAAGCACTTGAATGGATGAATGAGTAAATGGATGATGGCTTTTTTCAAACTTTCTTGGATTTTCCTGGGGCATGGAGAGCTGGTGTCTTGCCTCTTTTTCCTTTTCCACCTCACAGCACACATCATTTTTTGATCATGAAATTTCTTTACCACTACTATCAGGCAAAGCCTCAGAATCCTTGTCAACTCAGCTCTCTATTCTGGTACTCACAATTGGTCAAAGTTAACAAGTGCTGTGACATTTCTTTGTTATCCCTAAACCAAATGTTTTCTTCAGCATGTACTATGTGCTCAGCATACGTTAGGTTAGGCAAGAGCAACCCAAAGTAGGGAGGTAACAAGGAACCATGGCATAGCCAGGGGTGTCAACATAAGTGCCATGGGCACTCAGAGAGACCCCAAGACCTGGAAAGCTTGGGAAGTAATGTAATAATTCCAGTTCTTTGAGGACCCACTTTGTCTCAGGTCTTGTACTAAAGCTTTTATGTGCCCACTGAATCATACAGCAGCCGATAAGGTAGGTCTGTCCCATTGCCTAGAGAAGGAAAGTGATGTTCTTAACATTTGTAGGAGCTACAATTGACACCCAAGCCTTGGGACATGAAGCCGTGAAGCTAGGGGAGATGAACTAAGGTGGGTTCTTAAAGATGCCTAGAGGAGGTAAACTAGTGGGCTTTATAGAAAGTATAAGTTTTGTTGGATAAGAATGTAATCTTTGGGCTACTTCATCAGTCTGAAATATGGGTGTGCATGTTTAAATGGGTAGATGGTGGGGAGGGTAGATGGATGGATGGATGGGGCCGGATAAGCTAAAACACAGGGTTTGAGGTTGAGTTGGTAGCACTAAGGCTGGAAAGATAAGATGAAACCTGATTATAAAGAGCCTTGAATGCCAATTTTTAGAACTCAGATTTATTCTGTAGTGGAGAATAGGGAGGCATGACAGTTGCAGTGGGAAGTACAATTATTGGTAAGATGCTTTAAACCATGGCTATGGTGGCTGCGCACAGTGGCTCAGGCCTGTAATCCCAGCACTTTGGGAGGTCAAGGTGGGTGGATCACTTGAGGTCAGGAGTTTGAGATCAGCCTGGCCAACACAGTGAAACCCCGTCTCTACTAAAAATACAAAAATTATCCAGGTATGGTCACCTGTGCCTGTAATCCAACATACTCGGGAGGCTGAGGCATGAGAATCACTTGAACCTGGGAGGCAGAGGTTTCTGTGAACTGAGATGGCTCCACTGCACTCCAGCCTGGGCGACAGAGTGGAACTGTGTCTCAAAACAAACAAACAAACAAAGAACAAGAAAGATGACTGTGGCCCCAGTGAGGAACATGGATTAAAAGGACTGTCTGGGGCACACAGCTCAGAGGAGTCATTGGGGAACAATAATCCCATTAAGAAAAGCTGCACATATATACTGGGGGCTTACCCTGCACCAGGCACCCTCTTAAGTGCTTCATGGGCATTTACTCACTCAATTTGCACAAGATCCTAAGAAGTAAGTGCATGTTTATCATCCCCATGTTACACTGAGGAAGCTGAGGTGCAGAGAAGCTAAGTAATGTCCCCAAGTTGGTGCTTACAGTGAACAGGTGGTCGAGCTGTGAGTCTCATGTGAGCGGCTGGCTCCTGAGTCCAGACCCTTGACCCCGACACTTTTTGGTGGTCAGGGACAGCAAATGGTCTAGAGGACAGTAAAGGGGACAGGTATTGGAGGGGTAGGAAAGACAGCAAGACCAGCCAGGTAGCTGTTTTAGAGCTTCTCAGGCCATCAACCCAGAACATCGCACTATTGCCCGTGGAAGCTGAATGCCCCGCTGTTCCTGCACTGTGACTTCCGGGGAGGCACTGTTGACCTGGAGCCCTGAGAGAAGCCCAACAAGAGCCCTTGGAAGGCTAGAAACCTCAGGTATGCAGGATTGCATACTTACTCATTAATAACCAAAGAAAGAAACACTAACACTTCTTTATTAACGTGAAATGCTAGACACTTTTCTAAATATTTCCCCAGCGGCCACCTACAGCCTAGCACAGTGCTTGGCGCAGAGCAGGCACTCCATACACATTTGTTGAATAAACGAATGAGTGAGTGAGTGAATGAAGGAGCACTGTGCTAGGAGCCAGAGCCTCAGGTCCCAGCCTGAGCTTCTCCATCCCCTTGTTTGATGGAGCTTACACAAGTCATGCCGACCTCTCTGGACCTCAGTTTTGGCAGAATGATGGGTGAGTGAGCCAGGAAATTCAAAGATTTTAAGGACACTGTGTGCATGAAGGCTCCTGTTTCAGCAGCTCTCCCCAGGGTGAGGTGCAGCTCCCACCAAGCTCTCTTCCTCTTCCCGCTTTGTGGCTGCTGTGGTGGTTTTCCCTCTTGCAACAGGGCATCAAATGGTTAATGCACCACCCATCGTCTTTGATTTATGAAGTGGCCGATTGGACCAGGAAACACAACAGAGACAGCCTTCTCACTTGCAGGGCAGACCCCAGAGAGCAGTAATTCTGTGCACAAAGGCGAGCGGCAGCCTCGAGCCTCAGTGGTGGTGGAGAGCCCACCCTGCCGAGCCCATCCCGGGGACGATGCCAGGGCCAGCGTTTGTTCCTGCTCTGTGCAGGGACAGAGGCGGCTTTGTCACCTGGCCCCTGTCGTCCACCCAGCCCCGGAACCTCCACTGCCCACCCTTTGCCCTGAGAACTGAAGTACAGCCCTGCCCCGGTCACCGCTTAGCGGTTCCTTTCAGCGTCTGCCAATCTATCAAGATTCAGCTACCGCTGTGAACCCATCAACTCCATGGAAAGGAAAAAAGGAACCCTCACCACAGCAATTATTTATCCTGGCCTGAACTTCAGGTGACCTTTCCCAGGTCCACAGAAGTTGCAGATGGGAGCACCTTGGTGTGTAGGATTTTTTCCCCACTGTGTCCTTTTAAAAAACACATTTTTTTTCCATGACATGAACCTCTTTTGCAAGATTTTCTTTTGCAAAAAGATCTTTGGGTGGTCTATAAGACCACAGTAAGGGTGGAACACTGGCCTACCTAGAGCACAGATTGGATGTAAAAGAAGTCATCCAAAAATAAAATAAATAAAAAAACAAAAACTATGACCTCGTGGGATGGTTTCAGAGAAGACCCGAGTGCAGCTCACCCACAGGCCAGCTCAGCTCTCGGACATAAACAAGGGCTGTTCTGCACCAAAGGGTCTGCCCTGACCCGGAGAGATCCAATATTGTAAACTCTGTGGGTGGGTGTTTGTGTGTGTCCCCGAATCAGAGAAAAATCCAGGCCATAATAAGGACTATGCAGGGTGTAACTCCCTGTGAAAATTTAAAGTGACCTAAGGGACATAATTACATAAATCTCATCATGAGACAATATACTTTTTATTTGTTTGAATTCTATTTGTATTGGTAAAACTGACCTGAAACTGACACAAGTTTATTAGAAAAAGGACTCTGTAAAAGCAAGTGGGCTGGTCTTCTTATTTAAGATGGATGTGCCGACTTCTAGTATGATTAGAGAAATGGATAACTCACTAACATCTGTGCAAACTACAATAAAAAGGGATTTAGTGTTACCCCAAGGAAGGCAAGAGAGGCTGTCTGTCCATTAAACGCTTTATTACAGCGCCAGCAGCTTTTTTCTAATTCAGTTATTCCTGCACAGCGTTCAGCACTCTGACTGCCTGTCAACCCACCAGACAGTGCTCGGGGCTGGGAGGTTTTGTGCAAGGTAGGTGACAATCAAATGAGCCACTGAGAAGAGAGGGGCGCCTGACCCTCGTGAAGGATTAACTACAGAAAGTGAGTGTGATCATGTCACACCATTACTTAGAATTTTCACAGTCAATTTCTGAAAATATGAGATAAGTTCTTAAAGAGGCAGTTGTCTCAGGAGCTCAGCAGACCTAGTGTGGTTTTGTTCCACGCGGCAGGGCAGGGAGCCTGGATAGAGAGTGGGGACTTCGAGGGAGAGGGAACAGGTGGCATCTGCACTGTGCCTATCCTGTGTAGAGCATTCTAGAGCCAGGCCTTGGAGCAACTGGCTCCCAGGAAGGCTGCAGCCAAGAAGGGAGAGGATGGAGAGATGCTCTCTGGGACCAAGATGCTGTTTATCCCTCCTCCACTGGATGCTGGAGTCCAGCCTCTCCCAGGGTCAACTGGGCTGATGAGCGTGACCCTTTGGGGATCATACTGGGCTTCGGGTTCACAGGAAGCCTGCCAAGGGCAGCCGAGATGCTGGTGCTAGGATGAAATGTCCATCTTCCATCATCCCTTTTCACCCCTGCAACTGCTACAACCAATATCATCGTAAGTTTCCCCAGAAGACTATGCGCCCCTATGGCGTGCAAAAAGATCCAGTCCCACAGGAGCTCACAAGCCACGTGCTTACAAAAATGTACTGTGTGCTCAACACAAATATACTTGAGATATATATTTCAAAGCCTGGCAAAGGTAGATGACATTTCAAGGAAGCATGGCACATTTTGGGGCCAGAGATGAGCCTATCCCTCATTCATAGATGGCAGATCTTTAACACAGAAAGGGGCAGGCTCCACCCAGAGCACACACAATCTTTGGGAAGTGGAGCTGAGACCAGAGCCCCGGGTCCCTTATCTCCCGACCAACAGAAGTTATGCTATGGGGCTT
This sequence comes from Colobus angolensis palliatus, assembly GCF_000951035.1. Taxonomy (NCBI): domain Eukaryota; kingdom Metazoa; phylum Chordata; class Mammalia; order Primates; family Cercopithecidae; genus Colobus; species Colobus angolensis. Next base: position 3,317,335 of record NW_012116166.1, read on the forward strand.
CACGCAGCAGGGCTTTTTGAGAAGATGGACTGGAAATGTGATTTCTTCCTTTGCATCTATATATTTAAATGAGAAAAGTAAACCACAAAGCTCTAAGCTTGGTTCTGCTAAAGTAATTTAACATCTGCTGCCACCTGAATGTAATTGAAACAATTCATTATCAAATTTACTGATCTGCTTAATGATTTTGTATTTCTCTTTCAAAATCACCTTCCTCCTAAGCTACCCTAGGTAAATTACCCTTTCCTTCCAATCTGAGAGATTGAAGGGAGCTGGGAGAATATCCAATTCAAGACCCCTGACTTTAAAGATGGTGTAACAGTGGTTTGTGTGTCTGTGGTGAAGGTGCAGACCTTTATCGAGGTCACAGAGGAGGCCACAGAGCAAGTCCAGCAAGACTTGAACACAGGCTGCCAGAATTCCACCCTTGTCTCATTCTGAGATTGTGTGCTGAGGGTTTTCAACTGCATCTTTAAAGGGAAGGCCACCAAAGAAGGAGCAACAGGAAAGGATGGTAAAAAGGGGGTAGAAAGGAAGAAGGAAGGAGAGGAAGAAAGGGAAAATAGCAAGCTCTCTTTCCAGAGCCACACATTTTTTATGTTTGTTCAGTGGCAGTCTGTTAAAGAAATACTTCATTGTCACTGAGCACAGAGTCATTAAAGGCACCTTGGAAATTTGGACCCTTTTACTAGAATCAGGGGTTAAATAGCAACTTAATTTATGACACTTCTCGAGGCTGATGGCATTTTTGCTCTAAGGTAAGGTCATCTCAGTGTATACCCCTCCCATTGCTTCCCTTTAGAACATGCAGAGGCGTTTCCTCTTTACTTTCAAGTTACTGATTATTCAACTGCTCAAATGTAAGTCACATATGTATGTAGGCACGTTTGAGTCCACGGTGTGTTTCTAAAAGAGAGCTCTTTTATATCTGCCTGTAAAAGAGGAGAGCGCAAAGAGGGGGGAAACCCACAAATAAGCATGTGAATAATTAGATCAGAGATAGATGCCACCTTTTCTCAGTGTTAAAACTGTGAGGGGAAAAAGTATCCGTGCATAATTGACATAATTGATCTAGTACTTGTCTTCCTTTTTGCTGCAGTAATTTTTATGCATGCCATTGTTGCTGTTATTATCCAAGATGTGATCTTGTGTGGTTGATAATACAGACTAGATATGAATACGCATACGCACCAGCCAATCACAAATCTATAGTGTCTATTTCTGCATCACCAGGTGCTACCTCATGGGAAATATCCTCTTTTTTGGCAGGCACACAGAGTGCTGCATTATCTGTCATTTTCATTAGATTCAAGCTACAGCTGGGCCAAAAAGACTTAGTTCTAGCATATGTGCTCAAAATGGCCAAGCTGCGATTGTCCAAATTCACCCTTTCAGGATTGCATTACTGAACAACCGGAGCTGAAGCTAGAAACTGGAGAGAGCAAAGCGCCTGAATTCCACTTGGAAAATGGCAAACACCATAAACTCTGAAGATTGAAGCTTGTTATCATGACTAACTCAAAGGGTCAGAGGAGACACTGGCTTCCACCAGCAAGCTCAACGTCTTTTGGCACAACTCAGGCAGGGATGCAGCCTAGATTTTGACACCGCTTAACAAAGAAAAACCAATGTCTTTCAGTCCCTTCTGTGCCTTTCAGTATACTTTGGCCTTATGGAATACGGTAGGTTCTGTACCCAGGTCTTGGCCTGGATCAGCCAGTCTTGAGCTCCATAGGACATTGTCTGTGGCCTGCTGCATACTTGGATAGTCTGGGGTATATAAAAAGCAACTCATCCTGAGGGAGAAAAGCATCCAACTGTCATAAGCTTGAGTCTCCATGCAAGGTTCCACTATTCTATAAATTCAGCCCTTTATATGAACATGTGAAGAGGACATATTAAAAAATTAGACCAAAAGAAATAAATACAAAAATCCCCACTCCAGGGTGCTGGAAATGGGAGAACCACAGGGCTGGGGAAGATAGTCACTCCCCGCAGTGGACTTCATGTTATTTAAAGCAGACGTTGACGACCAAAAAAAAAAAAAAAGGAGAGACTAGTTGTTCAAGCAGAGAAAAAGAAAGCAAAAGGCCAGTGAGAATGTAAAATAGTGCAGCCAGTGTGAAACAGTATGGGGGTTCCTCAAAATTTTAAACATAGAATAACCATATGACCCAGCAACTCCACTATTGAGTCGATACCCTGAAGAATTGAAGAGATACTTATACATCCATGTTCATAGCAACATTATTCACAATATCCAAAGTGGAAGCAACTCAAGTGTTCATTGGTAGATGAATAAATAAGCAAAACGTCATAGAGACAAAATGGAATAGCACTCCCAGGGGTTGAGAAGAAGGGGGAATGGAGAATTACTGTTTAATGGGTACAGGGTTCCATCTGGGGAAGATAAAAGGATTCTGGAGATGGATGGCAATGATGGTTATACAACAATATGAATGCACTTAATACCACTGAGCTGTACACTTAAAAATTGTTAAAATGGCAAACTTCTTATTGCATGTGTTTTACCACAATGAAAAAGAAGTAGGTTTGTGTCTGTTCCTGGAGACACAGACTCCCTGAGTCTGTGCCGCAGAAATACCGAGCAATGCTGTGATCTTCCAGAATGCCATTAAAGGTGAGCCCTTGGCCATGTGTCCTTTGAGCGATGTGCAAATTTCCAAAGACAGAAGGAATATCTGGGATTTGGTTATGAGTATATATGCTGTCCCAGAACTGTCCCAGTTTTCATGCCAGGGTGGAGACTTTACACACCATAGTGGCATGGGATTTCTGCATGGAGAAGTCTGCTGATAAACCCATCTTATGGGTTCTGGCATCTTGTCGACAGACAATAGTCAGCTGTTTTTCATCTACACTGCTAATAGGGTCTAGCTGAATGGCTAACAAGCAAGGTGAAATGTAGCATGAATGTTTTGAAAGCCACGGAGCCTCACTTTGGGTTCAGGAGTAGCAAAACCAGCAAGAAGGTCACCGTTGGTGAATGGGGACAAATGTGATGAGTGTTGGAGGCTTAAACAACAGGGATGTATTTTCTCACAGTTCAGGAGACTGCAAGTTGGAGATCAGGGTGACAGCATGACCAGGTTCAGGTGAGGGCTCTCTTCCTGGTTTGCAGACAGGCACTTCCTTGGTGAGTCCTCACACAAAGATTTATGGGGGAAACAGAGCTCTGGTGTCTCTTCCTCTGCTTAGAAGGGCACTAATCTCATCATCAGGGCTCTACCCTCATTACCTTATCTAAACCTAATGCCTCACAAAGGTCTCATTCTCCAAATTCCATCATGTTGAGGTGTAGGACCTCAACATATGAATTGGGGGTTTGGGGGAACCTACATTCAGCCCATAAAAAATGTGACTCTTATCTTCACCAAACTATTCTTCCTGCAGCTAAAGAGAGCATCCCACATCTACATGCTCTTGAGTCCTGTGGTTCATCTGTTCTCATTAGCTGTAATTCTTTGGGTTCCATATTTCCCTCATACCCCTCCAAGTCCAGCTAGACTGCAAGCATCAGTTTATGAACAGGAAATTAAAAGTAATCTACAAAACACCTGATTTTGACAAGATGTTTCCCCACAGGGTCCCTCTTGTCCATTAATTGTAGTGCTTTGAAACAAAGTAAATATTTTTTTGTTGTTAAAAGAAATTTCTTCTTGCATTTTCTTTCTACTATCACCCCATTAATAGAAATGAGGTAAGGCAATCTGAAAACATTTGAGTGAGAGAATATACAAACAAACTTTCAAACTGTCTTTCAGTAAGTGAGGCTAAAGTTATTGAAAATGCAAATTGCCTTATTAAAAGAAGAATGATGTCTTTTTCAGCAATCAGTTTAATTACAGTGGAACCTTCAATGGAGAAATCAACTTGTTTCTTAGAGTAGAAATCCTTTAGAAAGGGAATTTAGGTATAACACATCAAAATTAGAAAATTTACACTTGGTAGGAAAAATAGTCTTGGTAAAAAAAAAAAAATTACACTTCATAGAAAAAATGAGTTGGTGGGGGAAGAAGAAGAGAGATGCCAGTCCCCGACTTGGTAGCCTTGCCTGGGTCTGAGTCCCAGGGTGTTTGTTTGCCATGTCCTACTCTACAGCTTGAAGGCAGTGTCACCAAAATGCCAGGGAGTTGGTCTAGATCCTGCTGCTCACTGCACAGAAAGCCAATCACTGAGACAACGAGTATTGCCAGGGAAGAAGACTTTATTCAGATGGTGCAGCCAAGGAGATGGGAGATGAGTCCCAAATCCATCTTCCCAACTGATTCAAATTAGGGGTTTATATAGCAGGGAAGAAATGTAACTATATATGGGAAAACTGAAATTAGGGAGTGGTCTGGAATCTCAGAGTCTGGATGTGGTGATTCTATCCAGAAACCTGAGAATCAGTTTCCTGAGAAAAGGACTCATATCAAACAAAGGTAAGTTTAAAGCTTTAAGACAAGGAGGATGAATTTCTATGTTTATTCAAAAAAGAAAAAAAAATCATAAATCTCAGTTCTATGGGACAATCAGGCCTGTTTCAAAAGAAAAGATAGAATGGCCTATAAAAGGTATTTATGCCCAAAAACTAAGCCCTCATACTCCCTGTGGAGTAGGAGTGGATTTGGTAGGGTGGGGCCCATATGCACCAGGACTAGAATTAATGTGATGTCAGTATTGAGAAGGCCTTCCATCAGAGCCCTGTCCATTCTACCCCAGGCCTTTCCCTTTCCCCACAGAGGCCAGAGTTCCCTGCCCAGTGTCCCATTTCTCCAAAATCTTCTCCCCATTCAGGGATTAGAGATCTGAGTAACCATGCAAACCTCTCCTTAGTGAAGACCCATCTGTTCATTCCAGATCTTACAGGTCTGTTTTAATGGAGGGTTCCATGGTTGGGGGCATACTGGTGCTTCGTGAGACACCGAAACAACCATGACAACTAAGGAAGATCTCTGGAGAGACCTGGTTTGGAGGTACACTTCACCCATGTCCCACCCTCAGCTACCTCCATATCACAGTACCCTTGGAAGGGCGGTTGACCAATATTTAGGGCAGAGGTTTGAAGTCACACTTCTTGAATTGACTCTCCGCTACTGAGAGCATCAACTTAGTGACCACCAGCAAGTTGTTGATCCTTTCTATGCCTCAATGTGCTCATCTGTGAATTGGGGGAGATAACACTGTCTATCTAAGAGGATGGGTTTGAAATGTTCCAAGAAAATCAGGCAATAATTTGGCATAATATTCGTCCCATTGCAAACATTCCTTCAGTAGTAGTCGTGGTGGCAGCAGCAGTACAAATCTCCCATGTACACTCCAATGAATTGTTACCTTAGTTTTCACACAAGTCTGAAATGCAAAACATGCAATTCACACATACTCAAGAAATGCACAGGCAAGTGTTCCTTCAGTGAACTTCAAATTCTTCAGCAGAGAACACATGTCAACAGTGAACAAAACTGGAAAAACAATCCCTACACTTTAACGTTCTAGTGGAAAGACAAACAATAAGTAAAAAGCATCATGAACATATAGATCACATTTTATTTCAGAAGTATTTGCAGGGAGCAGAAGACTAGAACAAAGTAAAGTGGTCAGAAGACCTGAAGCAAGCTGAGCAGCTGGCAGCGGCCATGTAAATAGGATGAATGAGATTGGGCTCATTGAGGGGAGGTTGAGCAAAGATTTTAAGATTGAGGGAGCCATGAAAATCTAGGGGAAGAGTATCTTAGGGAGAGAGGCAAAGGCCCTGGGGCAGAAGTGGGACTGACCTGTTCCCAGCACAACAGCAGGTCAGTGGGAATACAAGTGGAAATACAAGGAGGGAGTGGCAGGAGTTAGGAATAAAAAGCCCAAGATAGGAACAGAAAGTGATGGGGCTAGACCATTTAGGATCTCACAGCCACCATAAAGGCTCTGGCTTATCCTTAGATGAAATTGCAGTCCTTTGTAGTTCTCTTGAGCTGAGAAGTAGTGTTAATTATCTGACCCTTATTTGAGAAGGAAGATCCAACGACTGTGTCATGGGTCACGTGGGATAGGGCACACATAGCCTGGAGGTGAGGGACTAAACTGGTAGCAGTGGTTGTGGATGTGAGAATATTCTAAATGTGGAAATATTCTAAAGGGAATCCGACAGGCTTACCTCACAGATTAGATGTGGGGTCTGAGAGATAGAAAGGAGACAAGATGACTTCCAGATTGCATTTAATTAATGCAAAGCAGTTTGTAAACAAGGAATCCCTGACTACCTTGTTTGTTGTGAAAAACAATAAATCTGCATTACTCTCAATTGCTCAGTTCTTACCTATAGCGTTTAACTCAGTACAACAGACTACACTGCACATTTTAAAATTAGGTCATGTTAAGAATATGTCATCTGTGCCTCAGGTGAGGAATATGCTCACATGAGGACATTCTGGGCATCAGGTGGTAAATGGAAAGCACTCATAAATGTTTTACTTCTCTCTGTTTCTTGAAAAAATATGTTCCCATCCCAGGGCATTTGCACATGCTATGGTTGGCACCTAAAACGTTCTTTTCTAAGAGCTTTGAATATCTGGCTATTTCTCTTCATCAGCTCAATTATTCCCTCCAACCTGGTCACTCTGTCCCACTGGATCCTGTTGTATTAGTCAAGGTTCTCCAGAGAAACAGAATCAACAGGATACATAGATGTAGAGAGATTTATTATACAGAATTGGCTCCCTGTAATCCCAGCATTTCGGGAGGCTGAGGCTGGCAGATTATTTGAGGTCAGGAACTCAAGACCAGCCTGGCCAACATGGTGAAACTCCATCTCTACTAAAAATACAAAAATGAGCTGGGTGTGGTGGTATTCCTGTTATCCCAGCTACTCGGGAGGCTGAGGCAGGAGAATCACTTGAACCCAGGAGGTGGAGGCTGCAATGAGCTGAGATCAGGTCACTGCACTCCAGCCTGGGAAACAGAGCGAGACTCCATCTCAAAAATAAACAAACAAACAAAAGAATTGGCTCATGTGACTATGGTGGCTTAGAAGTCCCCAGAAGTGCAGTCAGCAAAGAGGGAGACCCAAGAAAGCCCACGGGGTAGCTCCAGTTTGAACCCAGAGGCCTGAGGACCAGGTGAGTTAACAGTGTCAGTTCCAGTCTGAAAGCCAGCAGGCTCAAGACCCAAGAACAGGAGACGTTTCAGCTCAAGTCCAAAGGCAGGAAAAGACCAGTGTCCCACCTCCACCTGTCCAGCAGAAGGAGCTACCTGCTCCTCCTGGAGGTCGTCTTTTTGTTCTATTCAGGTCTTCCATTGACTGGATGACCACCACACCCACCCTTGTGGAGGGCCACCTGATTTGCTTAGCATAATTATTTAAATGCTGATCTCATCCAGAAACACTCTCACAGAAACACCCAGGATAACACTTGACCAATAATCTGGGCATCCTGTGGCCCAGGTCACCTAAAATGAACCATCACACCTGCTGTGTTCCCTTTGTATTGGTGTTTTATGATTTTATCTTAGTTATTTATCTGCCTGTGTATTTATGGGTTTGTCTTCTCTGTGAGAGTATCATATCCACCAGCTGTTTCTTGAATTGATGAAATACTGAATAAATGAAAATGTTTTGTGGGTGATTTGAGATCTAGGAGAGAGAGGCATGGAATTTTGCTGAGGCAAGGTGACATTGGTACAGAGGGGAGAGGGTACTTGATAAGAACCAGAAGGAGCCAGGGGGCTGAACAGGAGTGGGACTAGGAGAGGGATTGGGAAGAAAGTAGACTGAATGAGATCAAACTTTATGGGAATAAACAAAAATCCATCTCTGACAGCCAAATCCCCCCTGCATGCATTCTGGCTTTTATTTTTAATCTGGAGTAAAACATCCCCTGGCCTGACCCCTCTGACTTAGGTCCCACACAGCAAATCAAAGCCCAAAATGGGCGGGTCCCAGGATGGGCTTCCCTGGGAAAGTGAGGAGTGGAAATGAGCCTTGTGGTCTCACCCCAGCCCTGGGAGGCCATTTGTCTGTAGGATAAAGAGGCCAGCCAATGGCCCAGTTCATCATGACTGGCAAGGCTGCCCCAAGAGACCCAGAGCTGGATAGACCCAGGTCAGTTTCCTGCACAGCCAGCCAGCCCTCGGCTGGGAATTTTTACATTGCGCCTTCCTGTTGGCACATACAGCTTTGTGTTTTGTTGATCAATTTTAATGAAAAAAATAAAATAAAATGAAATAAAGGAGAAGCTGTCTTCAAGTGTTAAATGTTATGTGCATAAATCTTGCTAAAACTGTGAAGAGAAATACCCCTATATAGGACTTAAGCTAAAATCATCTCTTCCAAGTTGTCATGTTTTTAATTTGTTTGTGTTTTTCACAAAGTTTAGATAGAACAATTGGTTTTGGAAGCATTGCTCCGATGAGCCTTCCTCTAGGACTCTGTGTGGAGAGGTTCTGGTGGGGTTCAGCCATATGGTCAGGGTGAGATTGGGTCTCAGAGGCTGGCACGAGGGTGACACGAAGGACAAGGTTCCTCCTTGGCAGGGTCTTCAGGAAAGGAGGCACATCCTGGCAGGGAGAAGGAGGCTCTGGCTCGGGTCCTTGCTGGGTGCAAAGGGGCAGGAGTGCCCAAAGCACAGGGCCTCAGAAGGAACAGCTGTGTGCCTGCTCTCGGTTGTTCTGAGTGGAGGTGACCAGTGGGGCCCCGGCCAGGAGCAGGCAGGGAGTGGCGGGCATTCTTCCCCCAACCTCCTGTCCCTGAGCACTGCCGGCCTGGCTGGCATCAGCTTCTATTTAGCCCCACATCTCTGCCTAGTACTTGGGAAGGCTCTCATCTGGGAATCAAGAAGATGGAGACACAGCCCTGCCCCTAGGAGCCTATGATCATTACTCCTCTATAGAAAGAGAGGATGCTCACTCAGAGACAAGGAAGAGAACCCAAGAGAAGCTGCAAGTTGGGTCTGAGGGGATAGTTCTGTGTGGGCTGAAGGAGGAGGAAGCCCTCTGGGGTTGGGGGCACCTCGAGTCAGTTTTCACAATGGTAAGAAAAGAGGGCTCTCTAGGCAGGTGATGCAGACTGAGGCAAGGCCGGTTGGTGAGAATAACCCAGCCCAGGGGACAGCCAGGAGAGAGGCTTGGCTGGACCTACCAGCAGAAGTCTTCTAGATCCATCTGGACCAAAGGAGGTGAGAGGCCGTGTGGGGGAGGAGGGGTGTGCACATGTTTCAGAGTTGACAATCAAGTTGCTAACTTTCACAGATGATTTTGGAACGTATTGTTGGAAAAGAACTCAGGTGAGTCAGTGAGAAATGATCCAAAATAAAAATGGAGAAAGACATGAAGAGATACGTGAATATCCAAACAACCCATGAACCTATGAAAAGCTGTTCAATCTCATTAATCATCAGAGAAGTGCAAATTGAAACCACAATGAGTCCAGGCATGATGTTTCTTGCTTGTAATCTCAGCACTTTGGGAGGCCAAGCGGGGAGGATCTCTTGAAGCCAGCAGTTTGAGACTGGGCAACATAGCAAGACTCCATCTCTACAAAAATAAAAATACATTATCCAGGCCTGGTGACACACACCTATAGTCCCAGCTACTAGGGAGGCTGAGGTGGGAAGATTGCTTGAGCCAAGGAGGTTGAGGCTGCCATGAGCTGTGATTGCACCACTGCACTTTAGCCTGGGTGACAGAGAGAGACCCTATCTCTTAACAAAGAGAAATACTGAAAAAAAAATAGAAAAACATAATGAGATACCACCACACAAACTGGCAAAATTGGAAAGACAGAAAGTACCAAGGGCTGACAAGAACCTGGAGCAAACAGGGTTCTCATGCCCTGCTGGTGGAAATGGAAACTGGTAGAATCACTTGGGAAAACGGGCAGTATCTATCATGTGTACCTTCCATCCTGGCAATGCCACTCGTAAGCATGTACCTGGAAGAAATATGTGCATATGGGGCAATGATAGCACCTGGCCCTTGGGTTGCTGTGAGCAACAAAAGAGAATATTCCTGCCCTATCCCAGAAGACTTTTCCGAGCAACATGGTGTAGAATTGCTATAAACTAGGGCCTATCCAAGAATCCATCAACAGGAAGATGCATCAAAGGACCATGGCGTCTTCACACGGTGGGTTATTGCAGGCATGCTGTATTTCAAATTAAACATTTCTGCAAATGACTTGGATTTGGGAAGAGTGAGATGTGCTAAGCTCTCCTGTGCTCCCAGAAGCTGGAGGACAGACATGATATAAGAGCATGGCCAGCAGGGCTGGCATCAGCATGTTTGCCCTTCCTCAAGGGGCCCCACGGGAATCTCCACGTAATTTCCATCCCTTGCCTTCCCAGCCTCGGGGCTGCTGGCCGTCTGCGATGTTCCTTGGCTTCCAGCCGCATCCCTCCACTCTCTGTTCCATCTTCACATGCCCTTCTCCTCTGCATGCCTTTGGGTTTCCTCTCCAGCTGCCTCTCTCTTACAAGGACACATGTGCTTACATTTAGGGTGTGCTTGGAAATTCCAGGATGAGCTCCTGCTTTCAGCATCCCTCACTTAAATCCCAGTGTTTGCTGTGTAAGGTAACAGTCACAAGTTCTGTGGGCTGGGAAGCAAATAAATCTTTGGGGGTTGCTTTTTCCCCCATTTGTCTGCTGACCACATCTATAATATAATAACTTGAGATCTCAGGGCAGGAATATTCTCTTTTGAAGCTCACAGCAACCCAAGGACCAGGTGCCATCATTGCCCCATTTTACAGCTCTGTACAGAGAGGGAGGCGGGGACAGAGCTGTGACATGAATCTGATGTTTACAATGAGAATAAAACAAATGTTTAGAGGCTCCTGTAGTCCACTTTCTGGCTTTCCCTCATCTAGTTTAATAATCAAACACCGCAGATGGGGCTTTAGTGGTCAGAAGTGTAGACAATGGAGGCTAACAGGCCTGAGCTTAGAGCTGCCTCAATTTCCTCATAATGTCAGGCTCACAGCAGGGACAGCCTGAGCATGAAAGGAAACAACATGTGAAGATACTTAGCTCAGGGCTTAGCAAATAGTAAGCTTCCCATTGATGATAGATATGATCGTTCTTTTTGTTTAATTGAACAAATGTTTCCCAATCCCTCCAGCATGCTAAGCACTGGGTGGTAGTCACAGTTTGCAGAGAGCTGTCAGCATCTCCTGGCTACTGGGACTAGCTGGAGTGATAATAGTATTCAGGGCAAATGTCAGTTGTTCCTCATCCACACCCCTCCTTCGTGCCTGCTTGCCACAAGGGCACATCCAGAACTGTCCATATTAAATGTTGGCATAAAGAAGATGCTATTGACTGGGCATGATGGCTTACGCCTGTAAGGGAGGCCAAGGCAGGTGGATCACCTGAGGTCAGGAATTCAAGACCAGCCTGGCCAACATGTTGAAACTCTGTCTCTACTAAAAATACAAAAAGTAGCCGTGTGTGGTGGCACATACCTGTAATCCCAGCTACTCAGGAAACTGAGGCAGGAGAATCACTTGAAACCATTAGGCGGAGGTTGTAGTGAGCCACGATTACACCATTACACTCCAGCCTGGGTGACAAGAGCAAAACTCTGTCTCAAGAAAAAAAGAAGGTGCTACCATCCTTGCCTCTCTGCAGTAATCACAGGGCAAAAGGTGCAGAAAGAAACTGTGCTCCAGGGTGAGATGTGTCACCAGAAGGCTATCATCTGGACCTTGGAGGAAGGACAGGTGAATGATGCCTCCTGTAGGAGACAATGCCTGAGCTGAATCCTGGAGGATGCAAACACCAGGTGCTTGAGCTTCAGGTGTCAATAACTGAAAATTGGCTGAAGAAATGTGCACCTGTGCCTCTGGGAAAGATGGTGGTGGAAATCAGGAAACATAGTGGTTGAAGACAGAGCAGGAGACCCGGACTGGAGAAGGCACTGATGATGATGATGATGATGATGATGATGATGATGAGCATGATGGTTGAATGGTCAGGGTCCTAGTGAGGAAACCCAGGACACACTCAAGGGTGACTGAAGAGCTTCCTGACAGGACTACTCACAACAACGGGGAAAGGGACTAACAGAAAACAGCAAGGGAAGATAACAGCAAGGGAAGATAACAGTTGATAGCTCCAGGGCTATCAACAGCAGCAACCTCTATCACCTTGTGACCTGAAGGGCCAGGAAAGGAGCAGTAACCAGAACCCAGAGAGAGCTGTCCAGTAGAAGAGGTCTTCTGATAACTTTTGCCAGGAGAATACAGTTACTGTCAATGGTGGCCCAGAAGAGAGAAAGACAGAACAAATACTCTGACTGTCCTCTGACATCCTTCTCTTATAGCGCTCCCAATTAGCCATTCCCAACTAGAAGTCAAAGAGTAAGAGAGCCTCTGGATGAAGTCCACATTGGTCAGCTGCCTGGGGTACAGAGCAGGGTGGTGGAAGATAGAAAGTAGATTTGGAGGGGCAAACAGAGAATCTATCCCCATGATGAAGACAATGATGATGGTGGTGGTAACAGCGGTAATTGTGGTGGTGATGATGGTGATGGTCAGAATGATGATGGTGCTAAGGGTGACAGTGGTGTTTGGATGGTGGCAATGATGATGGTGGTGGTAACAGTGATAATTGTAGTGGTGATGGTAGTGGTAAGAATGATGATGGTGGT